>NC_044927.1:8599740-8612997 GCF_003576645.1 Ipomoea triloba | reverse complement strand
AAAAAAATAAAAAAAAAAAAAAAAAAAACAGATGTCAGGCACGCCTGACGCGCCCACTGGGCGCCATTGTTGCGCCTGACGCACAGTCAGGCACAACTTTTCTCCTTTTTCCTCTGTAATTTTACTGTACTAAGAACTCCAATTTGCAGGAGTAACTTTTTTTTTTCTCTCTCTTGGAATCTCTCTCCTCCATGTCACATGCTTTTGTACTATGATCCTCCCATTCACCGTTGGTGTGGATGTTCTTAGTCTTTTATAACAACTTTTATTTATGCAATTAGTTGAGTCCCTAATTTTGAGAGCTTTCTTAATATATTCTTACTAGCATGATAGGGTTCGTCAAATTATACAATGGACCATGATCTACCTTACATTGTGGATCATGGTTCAAAAATAACTTTCAAATTTTGTACAAGTAATTAGCGCATTCTGTACTTACAATTAATCATTTCTGTACATGTAAACAAATTGAAGTCACATCACATACTAATTACATGCACATAACAAGATAAGTACAAACATATAAATTGTTATGAAGGTACAAAATATGTTAACTGCAGACACATAATATGTTAACCAACATCTTATGTGCCTACCGTTAACATATTTTGTATTTGTAGTTAACAATTTATATGTATGTAATTATCATGTTATGTATTTGTAATTACCATGTTATGTACTCTCAATCTGTTTATAGATACATAAATTGTTAACTGTAGGTACATAATTTGATAACTGCAGACACATAATTTTTGGACTAACACATTTATGTTTTTGTAGTTAACATATTATGCAGTTAACACATTATATGAATGTAGTTAATATATTATATACCTTGAATTTATTTTCAGGTACATAACCAGTTTAACTGCAACACATAATATGAATGTTATTTTGGATCAAAGTTCACAATATAAGGTAAACGGTATGGTAAATTATTATGTGGACCTGGGTTCACCTTGCAATGTGAACTTGGGTCCAAAAATACATAATTTATATACTGAATATTTACAATTTACATATTGAATGTTCACAATTTACAATTAAAATGTTCACAATTTATATACTGGATGTTCACAATAAATTGTGAACATCCAATATGTAAATTGTGAACATTAAATATATAAATTATTTATTTTGACTTGGGTCTACATTACAATGTGGACCTAGGTCCATGGTATAATTGCTGAAACAGTGAACCCTACTCCATAATATAATTTGTGGACAAATTATTGTGTGGACCATAACAAAAAGTACATTTTTAATATACGAATGTACATTATTTGTGTACTGAATGTACATTATACAATATAATATACATTTAATATACAAATAATGTACATCCTCTTAATACAATGTACATTATTTTTATATTAAATGTACATTATTTGATAGTATGATCCACACAATTAGGTGGACTACGGTCTACGCAATAATGATTGGTCCCAAGTGAAGAGGTCAACAAATTGGGCTTTCTTTTTAATTACTCCGTATTTAATTTTACATTCTCATATTTTCAACGAAACCCGATTACAGTTGGGCTAGGTTCAGAGTATAGGGCCTCAAAGTGGGCTCATTGAGGTCAACTGAAGTTTTCATCAAGGTCAACTGACGCAAATTATATCGTGGACCGCGGTCCACAATGGATTGTGGACCGCGCATCAAAACGACGTTGTTTTGACTAATGAAAATAGACAGATGAAACCACCTCCGTTCCGCACCATTCACTTTCAGTTCATATACACTGCAGTTACATTTCAACATAACTGCAGTTACATTTCGATATAACTAAAGTTTCATTCGAAAATATAAAAACACAAATGTGAAACTGTTATTCAGTATCAGTTCATATACACTGCAGTTACATTTCAACACAACTACAGTTACATTTCGATATAACTACAGTTTCGTTCGATAATATAAAACACAAATGTGAAACTGTTATTCAGTATCAGTTCATATACACTGCAGTTACATTTCAACACAACTACAGTTACATTTCGATCTAACTACAGTTTCGTTCGATAATATAAAACACAAATGTGAAACTGATATTCAGTATCAGTTCATATACACTGCAGTTGCATTTCAACACAACTACAGTTACATTTCGATCTAACTACAGTTTCGTTCGATAATATAAAACACAAATGTGAAACTGATATTCAGTATCAGTTCATATACACTGCAGTTGCATTTCAACACAACTACAGTTACATTTCGATCTAACTACAGTTTCGTTCGATAATATAAAACACAAATGTGAAACTGATATTCAGTATCAGTTCATATACACTGCAGTTGCATTTCAACACAACTACAGTTACATTTCGATCTAACTACAGTTTCGTTCGATAATATAAAACACAAATGTGAAACTGATATTCAGTATCAGTTCATATACACTGCAGTTGCATTTCAACACAACTACAGTTACATTTCGATCTAACTACAGTTTCGTTCGATAATATAAAACACAAATGTGAAACTGATATTCAGTATCAGTTCATATACACTGCAGTTGCATTTCAACACAACTACAGTTACATTTCGATCTAACTACAGTTTCGTTCGATAATATAAAACACAAATGTGAAACTGATATTCAGTATCAGTTCATATACACTGCAGTTGCATTTCAACACAACTACAGTTACATTTCGATCTAACTACAGTTTCGTTCGATAATATAAAACACAAATGTGAAACTGATATTCAGTATCAGTTCATATACACTGCAGTTGCATTTCAACACAACTACAGTTACATTTCGATCTAACTACAGTTTCGTTCGATAATATAAAACACAAATGTGAAACTGATATTCAGTATCAGTTCATATACACTGCAGTTGCATTTCAACACAACTACAGTTACATTTCGATCTAACTACAGTTTCGTTCGATAATATAAAACACAAATGTGAAACTGATATTCAGTATCAGTTCATATACACTGCAGTTGCATTTCAACACAACTACAGTTACATTTCGATCTAACTACAGTTTCGTTCGATAATATAAAACACAAATGTGAAACTGATATTCAGTATCAGTTCATATACACTGCAGTTGCATTTCAACACAACTACAGTTACATTTCGATCTAACTACAGTTTCGTTCGATAATATAAAACACAAATGTGAAACTGATATTCAGTATCAGTTCATATACACTGCAGTTGCATTTCAACACAACTACAGTTACATTTCGATCTAACTACAGTTTCGTTCGATAATATAAAACACAAATGTGAAACTGATATTCAGTATCAGTTCATATACACTGCAGTTGCATTTCAACACAACTACAGTTACATTTCGATCTAACTACAGTTTCGTTCGATAATATAAAACACAAATGTGAAACTGATATTCAGTATCAGTTCATATACACTGCAGTTGCATTTCAACACAACTACAGTTACATTTCGATCTAACTACAGTTTCGTTCGATAATATAAAACACAAATGTGAAACTGATATTCAGTATCAGTTCATATACACTGCAGTTGCATTTCAACACAACTACAGTTACATTTCGATCTAACTACAGTTTCGTTCGATAATATAAAACACAAATGTGAAACTGATATTCAGTATCAGTTCATATACACTGCAGTTGCATTTCAACACAACTACAGTTACATTTCGATCTAACTACAGTTTCGTTCGATAATATAAAACACAAATGTGAAACTGATATTCAGTATCAGTTCATATACACTGCAGTTGCATTTCAACACAACTACAGTTACATTTCGATCTAACTACAGTTTCGTTCGATAATATAAAACACAAATGTGAAACTGATATTCAGTATCAGTTCATATACACTGCAGTTGCATTTCAACACAACTACAGTTACATTTCGATATAACTACAGTTTCGTTCGATAATATAAAACACAAATGTGAAACTGTTATTCAGTATCAGTTCATATACACTGCAGTTACATTTCAACACAACTACAGTTACATTTCGATATAACTATAGTTTCATTCGATAATATAAAAACAAATGTAAGCCACTATCTTTTGAGATGACCTGTAGTATCAGTGACCACGGTCCACGGTATAACGACTGGTCAACTAAAGTTTTGAGAATAAGTTTCGCATGTGCAGGTTTATGAAAGTCCGATCCTATCTATATATATCTATACTATTAATAAAAATAAAATCCTCTATTTTAATTTTCAGGGTTTAAAATATTTCTATACTATTAAAGTTTGCGTGATATTGTAAAATATGATAAAAATAAAATCCTCTATTTTAATTTTCAGTTTAAAATATTTCTATACTATTAAAGTTTGCGTGATATTGTAAAATATGATAATATAATTCATATTCGTAATACAATTGTACATTAAAATAATAATACAATTCCTAATATAATATATTCTTTCTTATTATCATATTCGTAATACAATTCTAGATTAATCAAATTCTAAAAAAACTTCATGATATTAATTTTTATTCTATTAGTATATTTAATATAATTGATTAGTTAATATTTATTGAGTTATATTTATTTTTAATCATATTCTTCGCTATATTGTTTTTTTTTTAAATGATACTGTAAAAAATAAGGTTATATATATATAAAGTTGTCGCATTTATTGAGCTATTAAAAGTTAACCATCAAATGTCACCACTAACTATTAAATATTAATGTGATTATTGTACCATTCATTCGTAACTTATATAAATCACATTAATGACAAATCAAATTCCATATTTCTTCCTATTTATTTGTACCTATACTCCTATAGTCATGAAAAGTATTTCTTGATTCTTAATGCTACCTAATTCACACCATTTGCATTAAATATTCTAAAATATTTCCTGATTCTTAAATCTTCTAAGAACTTTATTTTTTTTTTCTTTTCCGTAAAATCTTTATTGCTTATAAGATCTTTTTGAAATTTAGATAAATCTGAGCCAACAATTTACAAAATAAATTTTCATAGCTTCTCATTCACCTCCAAATAAATACTTACTTTTTAGGTAGCTACATACAATATACATCAAAGCATTTTAATTGACCGTCATTTTCGGGCCTAGACTACCTATATATAGGTTTAAATTTTGAAATTAAATGGAATAAATGCTATGCAAATAAATTACTGGAATCTACACACCAGTAGAAAGAAAAACCATTCCAAACGTTCCCAACTATCCAAGCATTATATCATCATAAATTTATAAAAGAATAGGAACTCAATTTAACTAAACAGCAGGCAAAGAAGAAAAATACTATACTTATAAAATAGAATAAACTTCCAACAGCTGAAAACCAACCATCATTTCAAATTTCTAGGAAACAGCAATGTCTACGTCGCGGATATACAGCAAAATGAGAGAAAAAACTGTATACAAACACTCATTAAAAGAGTTTTGCTTTCGTACATGCACCGTACATGTATAACAAAAATAAACCAAATCTAGCAAATCTAGAAAGTGAACAAACTGCTGCTTCTACCCAACCAAGACTGCATTGATACAACCATCATCTTCGGGGTTATTTTTGTGACTAGAGCATAGTTACCTGCACATTGTAGACGAATCAGAAGTGAGACATCCAAGAATCTATATCTATACTATATATAAAAATAATATCCTCCTCCAAAATTTTCCCACCCAAACGTAGGAGCATTTTAGTAATATGGTAATTTTTATGATATAATAATATCTACTATACTAATAAGAGTCAAAGAAAGTTAGGCCTATAATGCATAGAAAAAATGGCGGTCAAATTATTAAATTAAATGAATGGTTCAGATTGTTTAGATTTATATTTTTCTTTGAAATTTCCTAATTTTTTTTGAAAACCAAATAGTGGTAGATTAAAATAATGCCGAAATGGAGTCTGGCGGGATAGAATCCCAATACAAAGAGTCAGCCTGTAAAAAGGCCGAAGCAGCGTGTGTGCACCTAGATTAGTAGACCTAGGTACATAACTAACTGAGCAATGAGTAAAAGACGACATTAAAGCCCTAGTGGCATTAATCGAAAAAGCAACATAAGAATAAAGGGCAACGTTGTTCGAACATAACAGCTGTTTGAGATTATAGCAGTCAGTGTAGACATCCACGGAAGCCAGACCACGATCTTTGAGCCAAGATAAAACCTCCTTGCATGCGAGTGACTCGGCCATGAGTGGTGAAAAACAAGCGGGGAGATGACCATTGAAGGCTGCTAGAAAACCCCCATCTGACGAGACAAGGATTGCTCCTACCGTGGCTTTCCTTGCGGCTGAGTTGAAGCTGGCGTCGAAGTAGCATTTGGGCGGTAATCCGTTTGCATGCGGCAGCGTATGTGCAGCAGCAGCAGGCAAAGGAGCGGTGTTGAGGAGCACTGGAGTCGATGGAGAATGAGGAGCTGCCAGGTGCGTTTGTCGCCATGCCGTCACCGCCGCTAGAGCGGACTGCCATACAGCCTTCGGCCGCGGCAAACACCCCTCCCAAACGGCCGAGTTGCGAGCCCTCCAAACATAATATAAAACTGCCACTGCCACCAAGATTTGTTCGTCCATTAGCACACACAAAGCATTAGAAAACCACATTGGAAAATCATTCCCATTCACACTACTAACATGCAAAGAAGATTCATGCCATACTAGTCTTGAAAAGTCACATAAAATCAATGAATGCATAATACTTTCATGCTCAAGACCACACATTGGACATGCCGGGTCCACCTCAACTCTCTTTAAAATCAGATTGGTGGTGGTAAGGAGAACATTTGAGAGGGCCTTCCAAAGAAAAGTTTTCCACTTTGCAGGGGATTTGATTTTCCAGAGATGTGACCATTTATCAAAGTCTCCTGGCGAGCTCTCAAAGTTTCCAATAGTAATTCTATAGCCCTGTTTGACCGTATAGGTACCTCCTGGGTCCCCAACCCAAAACCATGAGTCTTCATAGTCTGGGCTAACCGGAATTTTCAAAATGCGTTCGACGTCAGTGGGGCTAAAAATATCACAGAGGATGGAGTGATCCCAAGTTCCAGTATTAGGGTCAACCAGACCTGAAACCAAAGAGCCACCTAATTCATGGGGCATGTTAGTCTGAATCATAGAATTAGGACCATCAGGTAACCAGGGATGACCCCATATTAAAGTAGATCTTCTATCTCCAATTCTCCTTCTAACTCCACTGCAAATTAACTCATGGGCTCCCATAATACTTCTCCAGCAATAACTTAGGCAACTACCCAACTTTGCATCAATAAACGAGGTCTTAGGAAAGTATCTAGCTTTATAAGTTCTTGTCACCAGAGAGTCTGGTCTTGTAAGGAAGCGCCAGGCCTGCTTACCCAGCATAGCTAGATTAAAAGCCCTTAGATCCTTAAAACCCAAACCTCCGTAATTCTTTGGAATGCATAGACGGTCCCAGGCCTTCCAATGAATACCCCGTTCACTGCCCGAACTCCACAAGTACCGATTCATGGCCCGCTCAATAGATTGACAGACCCCATCTGGAAGCAAGAAGACACTCATGGAGAAAGTAGGCATTGATTGGGCCACACTTTTGAGTAGAATTTCTTTACCAGCTTGTGAGATTAATCTTTTGTTCCACGAACCAAGCCTCTGCTTGATTTTATCCTCAATGTAGGAGAAAACAGCCTTCCTATTTCTCCCTATAAAAGATGGCAAACCCAAATATTTGCCAAAGTTGGGTGCCTGAGTAACCCCCAACACTGATGCCACATCTTCCCTGCAAACCTCAGAGGTATTCCTACTAAAGCATACACTGGATTTATGGTAGTTCACCGCTTGACCAGACATACTCTCATAGATATTAAGAGAATTTCTAATGACTTCCGCCTCATGGATGGTAGCTTTCAAAAACAGAAGACTATCATGTGCAAAAAACATATGTGAAACCGGCGGTGCACCTCTGGCAACCCTGCACCCATGAAAATCTCCCCGGGATTGGGCCTGCTGCAGTAACAAAGAAAGTCCTTTTGCACAAATGATAAACAAATATGGCGAAAGGGGGTCACCCTGTCTAATCCCACGAGTGGGAATGACTTGACCAATGTTTTCCCCATTCACCAGAAAATTGTAGGATACAGTGGTGACACATAACAAAACCAACTGAACCCACCTTTCAGAAAAACCCAATGTTACCAACATTTTACGGAGAAACGTCCACTCCATACGATCATAAGCTTTCTCCATGTCAAGCTTGAGAGCAGCCCACCCAACCATACCAGTCTGCTTCCTGTTGAGATAGTGACCCAACTCCGCAGCAATCAGAATATTTGAAATTTCCTAATTTATTCTTACTTATATGATTATCGTTAAATTTTCAATTAAAAATTCTCTTTTCCGTTAATATTCCGTTAACTTTTAACTTACCCATTAATTTCAATAAGTAAGGTTTTAGGTTCGAACCTTATAACATTATTTTGTATTATAACTTTGATATTTAATTACAAGATAGTGTTAAAAGAACACAATGAACAATGTAGTGAATATAATTAATTAATGAATTTGAAGGTAATGAATCTTTGTATTGTAGAAAATAAAGATAATATAACTAATGAAATTATATATCTGTTTTAATTTTTTGATAATAAATATTTTTTCTTTTGAATAAAGGCATTGTAGACCTTGAATTCTAAATTAAAGAAATGCATATGTATTATATTAATTTTTTGTTGTAACTACTAATTTATTTAATTTAATAAGTGTATTAGAGTGTGGTACTTATTTCTCAATAATATACTATAACATATTCGTAGTATATGTTTAACAATTATGCCAACTCTGATTGGGATGGCGTTCGAACTTAAGACCTTTCTTATAGAAATTAATGGGTAAGTTAAAAGTTAACATAATATTCTGTTACTAAAGTTTATACTAATGGAATGTGGGGTTATTTAAAGGAATAAAAAATATATAATAGAGGCTAAAGAAGAAAAATCATTAAAAAAAAATACTAAAATTAAAATAATTTGAACCATTCATTTGATCAAATAATTTGATAGATATTTTTAATTTCCGTTATGGCCTAAATTTATTGTTTCATTAGTATAGTAGATAGATAGATTTAATTATTAGTAAATGAAGTAAATCACGGAATTCACTCCATGTTTTAAATTTCGTCTTTTGAACTACCAAACAGCTTGTAAGAGAAAATTGAGGTGCCCGCATGAGCAGCTCAACTGGTCACGGGATGAAATTTGGGAGAAGAGAAAATTGGGGTATACATGATTTGATATAAATGGACCAAAACCAACAATAGGGAAACATCACATTCCACTCGTTACACCAATAGTATAAATCATTATAAACAAATTAATGATTAAAGCTAAGAACTGCCCCCTTAACTCTCGACAACAAACTCAAATTTATACTAAACAATATCTTAGTTGAGAAGCACGATTGACGATTTGCTTAATTCGCACCAATTGTGGCAGATTTTGGAGTTGAATATATTGTGTGAGAGAGAAGGTCATAAATATTCCCACTCAATAATTACAGTTATCTTTGTAATAATCAACTATAGATGATGAAGTGGTAATTAATGGGTTGGGGTGCATCTAGAGGATCATAAAACCCCGGCCCTAATGTATTGGGGTGTATTTAGAGGAGCATAAATACGTAGCTAGTCAACCATTTAATTTCTCCCTTCTTCCAAGGCTGAATCCCCAATTCCAAGAGCCCCAATTCCCTAGCCCGACAGAGCATTTGGGAGTATGTAAATCATGGTAACTCAGCTGAACACAGAGGCTAAACCTTTGCTTGCGCACAAGGAGTCCCCTCACTTCCACTTTGATATGTTGCTCCCACACTGCCGCTGGTGAAACTCGATCCTTGATATTTCTTCCCAAAATTTACCCCTGTGACCAACTGCCCATGCGGGCACCATTTAATCTCTTCTTCTTAATATGAGATGAAGTTGTGGAAACATGCATAAAAATGGCATTTATTAATGTCAAGTGTCAATACACACTATACCATATATGTTAATGGAGTAACCTTAAATTTCCAGGTTAATCGTTCCACTCTTGAAAGTGCCTAATATTTTGTGCTAGTGAGTTTAGGGAAAAATCTTACAACTATGCAAAAAATTATACCTATTAGTAATGTGTAACTTATAATTGTATAGTTGTCAACGTCATGTTTCAATGACAAGATGCTTAACTCGACCCTCTAATATAAGCCTCCGCCCAACATGTTTGTTATCTCTTGATTGAATTTTTCATTTGTTACTTTTAATTTTATTTGTTTTACTGATAAGTCTCTTGATGTAAAAATAAAAATAAAAATAAAAAGTTACATGCAATATTTTCTAATTTAGAACATTTGTGTTAAAATTACAGTAAAAAAAAAAATAAAAAAAATAAAAGAGCGCAGCACATCAAATGGTGTAGCAAGAGGGGGCGAAAAAGTAATGACTAGATAAATTAAAGGATAAAAGTTTGATGTGATCCCCAAATGATGAAAGAATTGAAAACACTTATGGATGTGTTCATATATATATATATATATATATATATAGTGAAAAATGAATAAGAATAATCTGGATCAGCAATAAAATGGCTATCTTTATCGCCAATTTAATTAGGCAGGAAAATTTGTCACCAAAAGCATAATGCCGGTTCGTTGGATTTGTTAATAAAATGTTTTTAAAAAAACCACATGCATCATGAAGTTCACGGCGTGAAACAAAAGTTAGAAAAAAAAAAAAACAATTATCACATGGGTTAATTGTAAAGTAGATTTTGGAGTTACAATTGCCTCCCTCCTATCAGGTAAATTACGGTTTACACAGCGGACCAGTTGCATGAGCCACGGTTCAAAACGATGTCGTTTTGATGTTAAAAATAAAATTTCGTGATTTACACACGTGTTAGAATAATGAACATTTTGGAGTAAGATAATGTATTTTATGAGTTAAAATAATGTATGTACTTTATGTATTAGAATAATGAATTTTTTGGAGTAAATGTATTTTATGAGTTAGAATAATGTACTTTATGTGTTAGAATAATGTATTTTATGAGTTATAATGATGTATAATGTAATTTATATGTTAGAATAATTAAATTTCTGAGATAAAATAATGTATTTTATGTGTTAGAGTAATATATTGTATGTGTTAAAATAATGTATTTATGAGTTAAAAAAATATATTTTATGTATTATTGGACATGGTCCACACAGCTGTGTGGTCAATATTGCTCCTATCATGCAACTATATTAAATTAGTATGATTCAGAATTGACAAATATCATGATTTAGAAGACTTATTATATTTCCATTATTAATTCTCAATCCTTTAAAATTTTCTGTTTTATATTATGAGTTAATCTGAATAAATTCACTTTTAGTGGAAGTAAAAATCAAATCTGAAATGAATACGCAATAAGTTATGTAAAATAATAGTCATAATAATGTACTTTGCACAATTAAACAAATGTCTAATCATTTTTTTTTAAAAAGAACAAATTGATAATATTATTATTCAAAAGGAAAAAATTATTGTTTGATAAGGTCAAAGAATCAATTATAGGTTTTTGATAATAGGCATATAAGATAAGTGCACAATATTTAAAATAATAGTATTCTTGGGCTCTATTAAAATTAAAAAACTTCAATGAAAATGCATTGAATTAAAATAAACAATGGGGGTGTCTGGCAATGGTTTGTTGTTGATAGTTGATTCATTTAGGTGATAGCAGATAGCTGATTATGTTAGTTGGTTTGACCAGCTGATAGTATTTAGCTGATCTTAAATAGTTGTTTGTTGAATTAACTGTTTACTTTTAGCCGATTACATGTAGAATAATGTATAATGATATAAGTATATTTTGTTATTTACTTAACTCTTAAAGTATTTTTATAAGTTATCGTTGTGTTATTATTAATTATTTTGTTAATAACAATTAAATATTAAAAGTATAATAAACAAAAGTTGTTAATAGGCAGTTATGATGATATTGAAAATATAATTTTGAATAAAAATTGAATAACTATAAACACCATAATAACCAACATCTATTAATGGTAAATTACACTTTTAAAATGAAATTGCAATTAAATTAATATCAATAAACTATTCAAAGTAATTTTTTTTTAATTTTCAACTTATTATTGGCACTAATAAGCTAATTAAAAGCCAAAAACCTGTTTACCAAACATTCATATTAGTTGTTGGGTCACACTTGTGTGAGACGGGTCGAGTCGAGTCAATATGCAAATGTAATACTTATACTAGTAAATGTAATACTAAATTAGAAATAAAATATTTTTTATTTATAAGGTAAAACATAATAATTTTAAGGACAAATGTAATACTTTTATATTTTGATGAAAAAATATTACTTTTTTTCATCAAAAATATTATATTTTTTTCCCTTATAAGTAATGTTGCACTTATAAAGGAAAATGTAATAATTTTGATTAAAAATGTAATACATTTAAATCAAAATATAAAAGTATTACATTTCCCATATGAGTAATAAACATTTTATTCTTGATTTAGCATTACATTTGCTAGTATAAGTATTACATTTAATCTTGACCCAACTTGTCTTACGTACAAGGATCTATGAGATGGTCTCACACAAGTTTTTGCCTTAGTTGTTTGATTAGCAAAAAAGCTAGACTCTGGCGGATAAAGGATTTTTCAAACACCCCCAAATATAAATCTGTATCATAATATATAATTAATACATTGGGAGTTCAAAAATCAAGATTTTAATGGAAGAGAAAAGGAAAATGAAGAGTAAAATTGATTTTTTTTCTTAACAAATGTGCAAAAAATAGTTACAATATACAAACTATCATTGTAAATTATTACACAAATAGATTTCATATTCTTGTTAAAACTCTAAAAAATAAAAATATGAAGTTGTATATAATTTGTTAGATTAGATTGGATTAGATAATCCATTCAACATTTATTGTTTATTCTAAATATGATATTTGAGTTTTAAATTTTATGAATAATCAAATTTATGAAGTTAGCAAACAATTATTTGTAGAAAATTACTTTGCAAAAAGAAATCTATCTTTAATTTGTTATGTTTTTAATGATGTGAGATGGTTTGATACTTTGATTGATGATATATATATAAATGTTATATATAGCTAAAGACCTTATGGTCGGTCAATTCAAGCAACATAGCTATGAATCTTGCAAATGGGAGGTCACAGGTTAAAGATCCAGTAGTACTCAATATATATATATATATATATATATATATATATATATATATATATATATATATATATATATATATAT
>NC_044927.1:8574187-8598252 GCF_003576645.1 Ipomoea triloba | reverse complement strand
TATATATATATATATATATATATATATATATATATATATATATATATATATATATATATATATATATGTTATATACAATTTCTATATCAAATACTCTTTCTTTTCATTTTTGTAATTTGCATCGATTCGCTACCTCCCGAGGGTGCTAGGAGCATTGTAGCGTAAGTCAATCTGGATAAAATGGACCACGATATTAAATTTGAGCACTCAAACATAAGGTCCGGTGAACTAGAACAACAGGCGAGCACTTCGTACAGTTTACAGAAGTGTTTGACAAAATTTTCTTCGAAGAAAACGATTTTGAGAGATGAAGAGAGAAAACAAGGATTTTGAGAGTTTAAAATCAACATATCCAACAATTTTGCCCAACACCAAAGATTTTTATAGGAGATGAGGAAATTAAAAGCATTAATCATCTGAATTAAATCAGATTTGTAACCCCCAATAACAACAACTTTAATATGGAATTCAACATTACTGTTACGACTGAATCTCTGAAATTAAATTGATATTAATTCAAAATTAATTCCTACATATCACAATTAACGTTGTCCACAACAGTACTCCGAAGAGTACTTTGAGCAGTACCTACGAATGGTAGTTCGAGCAGTACCTACAAATAATTGCCTGAAGGTTACATATGAGTAGTCACGTGTGAATGGTAACTACTCGACCGAATAGTCAAGTCCGAATGGTGACGTACTATTCGTTCAACATTTTGTACATTGGCTCTAAGTTGGAAAAAATATATGAAAATTTGGCATAACTTAGCCCGTAAAGGCAGCCAATTTTTGGGACGGCATTCGTGCACGCGTACACGAGTCAAGCATTTTCAGGCTCATTTTGGGATTTGATTTGCACCCCCTGCACGCAAGAGAGAGCCTCTATGCTATACAATTTAACATGCTTCTAAAAGGCTCTTCTATATATAGTAGTGCAAACTCACTTCCCAAACCAATGTGTGATAAGTGCTTTTACAAAGCCTTTCTGCACTTCATTTTTCAACATAAATGGGTCTACTTTAAGAATCAATTTCGTATTCAACCATTATCCGTTTTGAGCGTACAATATATCAATTTTTTCATCTCACAATGAAGAACCCGAATTTATTTTAACCCGACCCAAATCAAAAGTGGACTCACATATATTTATACTACAAAATAACTACTTTCTATGTCATTTTATTCTAAAAATTCCAACGACCACTAAAGATTTGAGTTGATGTCACATTGTAGCAACAAACCACAACTGATAATGGCAGCTAAAGATATGTTTATAGCTAGCTAAAGATATGTTTTTTTATATGCTAGTATAATTAATTAGAAGAAAATAAAAGTGAAGTTAATTATAATTGGAATGACTAAATGAAGTACATGCCAATTTAGTAAAGTCTTTGTAAAATTGGAATGCTGTGCATGCATGAGAATGGAAGGTTTATCATTTTTGGCATGCCATTAAAATATATATATATTCTTTGAAAAATAATGTGGCTAGGAATGATCTGCATTGTATAGTTGGCCAGGTCAAAGGTGGACCCAGATCTAAAAGTTTTACTTTTTTAATTTTATTTATAAATGTAGAATTCGTTCTTAATTGTTGGTCGTGTTCACTTTTCATCCCTAAGTTATCATTGGCGTTGCACTTTTCGCCCCTTTACTAACAAAATATTATAGACGAATTTTGCAACATTAGTATAGCTTATAGACGAAAAGTGAGCGTGAAAAGTTAATAAAAGGACGAAAAGTGCATCGCCAATAATAGCTTATTAGGGGCGAAAAGTGAGTGAGACCAACAATTAGGAATGAATTATACAATTACCCTATAACTTAGAGACGAAAATATAATTTTAAAATTTTTTTTTCTTTTGTACAAATAAAATTATGCTATAAAAAACATGTCATTTAAATCTCTAATTGTGCTTTCAAAAAACAAAAAAAAAAAAATCTAATTGAGATCTTTTTTATTTTGAAAGACCCGGAATTCGTTCAATGTAGTACTCCGTATTTGTTTTATACTTTCTCAATTTTTTCAGTCCATAGAATCAATGTCTTCACCATTGGGTTTCAATCCGATGACCGTCAATTTGGAATGGTAGGTATGATTACATTACATAATATTTTGCGAGATCTTTTAAATGATGTTTAACTTTTAAAAAAAAAATTTAAAAGTAAATTTAAAAGTAAATAAAATCATTATTTTAGGCATCTAAATTTGGTTTATAAAAGGCATCACTGTAAATATATAAATTTACTACGGTAAGTATATTTATATTCACTAGTATTGGTACTATTTTTTCTTTTTTTTGAGTACAACTCTGTTACAATGTAGTATGCTACTTTCTCAACCTACTGAAGCACAAAGAGTCAGCAGTTCCACTGAGGAACGAACCCACTTCCATCATCCATGTGTGAGTGCAAATCGAGACACCGAATGCCACTTGACCACAAGGTCTTTAGCCTATTTTTATATATCTGCAGTATTATTTGTATGTATTTAAAATTTTAATATAGCTACAGTATTATATTTATGCACCTAATAAGTTTAATATACAAGGCGGATTAGATGTGATTTTATTTATTTATTTTGGTGAAAGATATGATTTCATTGATTTGCCCATGATCCGACCATGGTCTCCCAATAGCATTATTATAATGGTCAATGGGTTGGATTTGAAGAAGCTGCACGGTGGGAAGACAATTTATATTATGGATGAGACTGGGTTCACATAGTATTATGGATCTTGGATCGAAATAATGAAGTACAAAATTTATATTCGTAAGATACATACTTTTATAACACAAGACTCAAAAAATCACAACACAAGACACATACACTGATACCCTACACATGTTATATATTTATTTATTTTTTAAATCTAATTTAGGTACATGCATAATTTGTGTTCATCATAGCCACAAAATTCCACAACACAAAACACAGATAATTACTAATTAATTTGTTTCATATACAAAATTCATATTCTTAAAATACATAATTTTATAACAGAAGATATAAAATTTCATAATATAAGACACAAATAATGTACCAGATTTATTGTGCAATGTGAATTTTGGTCCCGGGTATAAGGATTGCGGTGGGAACTCATTGCCTACTTTAGGAATTATTATGATTATTGAGTTGACTCATCTCCATTGAGGTTCTGTAAGTTGGGTAGGAATAATTGGTAGCTTTTCTTGCGTGTTCTCTTCACAATTTATAAAATAATATTTTGTGGTTTAACCATTGATTTACCGACAAGCTTTTGAAATATAATTTTGTGAACTTGATTTAGCTATTAATAGTGTTGATTTTTTAATTGTACTAATTTAAATAATTTGATTCTCGATTTATAATTTCGTCTAAAGTATTTAATTGTAAAAATCTTATTTTAATTATCACATTAAATAGATGTTAACTTTGTGACCAAAGAAATACTTTTTATATTTTCAGCAACCTATAAGAATATTCAAAGTATTAATATTATTATTTTTTAAAATTAAATTTGACTTTCCTAAAAAAGAAAAGTTAAAGTTGACATGACAACTCTAACTTAGAAAAAAAAAAGTACAATGCTCTTGGGGAAGGAGGATTCATCTCCCCAATTCAGGATGAAGGAGATGCATGAATCCTCATTTAGTTAATTAATAAGAAAATTTGATATATAGAAGCTGACAACAATTTGGTTCACGGAATGAATTTTAAGAAAATAAGAATAGTATTTTATGGGAATGTAAATACGGAATAAAATAAGATTTTAGGAGGACGTTCGGTACTTTCCATCAATTAAATTCTCAGGAAAATGTTTCCGAGCAATATATTTGATGGGAATAACTTTACTAAGAAAATTAATTACCCTGTTTGGTGTTCCCCTGGAAATATAATAATTAAATTACTTAGAAAATTAATTAATACGTTTGGTTCATTAAAAAATTTTGAGAATTTTTTTTTTAAATTTCTAATATATCCTTGCTATTTATGATATTTTTAATATGGGAAGTATGATACTAAAAAGGATAAATATGTAATTCAATAAAGTTTGCATATTCTCAGTAAGCCAAGAAAAAAGAGTCTCACCCCCTTAGGTGGGATTTACTTTCGAATACTATTGACTCTATTACAATGCAGTATCTGTTCATAAGGCTCGAACCCACCACCTCCCGTATAAAGGAAAGGGTTTGATGCCACTAGACCACAAGGTCCTTGGCGACTTTCCTTGATATCATATATAGAATGCGGTTCTCATTGACCTAAACTTTTCTAAGTCAAAGATTGCACTAAGCGTGGAAGTAATTGTACCACATTTTAAATTCCCAAGAAAATTTGAACTTTCCTGCTACGAAACGCCCTCTAGGAATGTTCTTTTAACGAGGTTTTCTCCTCGCCCTGTGATCCTAGCCGGCAAAGAACCACAAGGAGGACCCTCTAGGAATGTTATTCCAGGGTTTGGTTGGTTTAAGGGATAGAAATGAAATATATGTTTAAAAGACATAAATACAATATACAAAATATAATAATAATAATAATAATAACAACAACAACAATAATAATAATATTCCTTTCAAATAATATTATTATTGATGGGGATATGGGTACCCTGGGGGCCCATTTCATCGGGAAGGTCTTGGCCCCAAGTAGACCTAGCAATTCGTGTATACGGGTTTGTTAACGGGTCGACACGATAACGATACGAACACGAACACGATTTGTTAACGGGTTAAGCAGGTTGACACGATAGACACGTTTTGTTAACAGATTTCAGGTCGTGTCGACACGATATTACACGAAACTCATTTAAACCCGCTAAGCCTATTAATATATATTTTTTTTTAAAAAAAACCTACAATTCAATCCATCAAACAAACTAAAAAAAAAATTCAATTTATAACATTTATAAAATGATAACATAACATCCAAAAATCATAATTAAAAAAGTTCATACTAGTTTTTAGAATAAAATTGAACATAATAAAAATTCAAAATTCAGATTGTTGAACATCAATAATTGGTGTAGAATCATGACCTAATGTAGTAAATTTATCTTAGTCATGTTCATGATATCTTTTGTAATCTTATTCATGACAATGGTTCTTAGCGTGTTGTAAACAGGTTTGTGTAAACGGGTTAACACGATAATATTAACAGGTTTAACGGGTTCTTAATAGGTTTAACGGGTTGACCCATTAAGACACGAAACATAAAGGGTCCTTAACGGGTCAACCCGTTAACGACCCGGGATACGTTAAGGCTAAACACTAACCCGTTATTTTCGTATCTGGTTTCGTGTCGTGTTAACGGTTCATGTCCATAATTGCCAGGTCTAGCCCCAAGCGAGGTGTCCATTTGCATTGCTAAGATGTTGGCCCAACAAGAATAATGGAAGACTATTGGGCTATGGAAATAAGGAAGCATGGAGCAAAGTATATTAAAAGATAGGGGTGTTGCCAACAAGGTCAAAGGGTGAGGGAAGACACGTAGAAGATGGTGGACTAACTTGGGGTGTCACCGACCAGTGGTGGATGACCGGAGTAGGTCGTTGGAGGAGGCGATGGTCCCCACCGGAGGAAGCATGTCTAGCACGTACGGTGCGCCCCCGCGCACCCTACCTGCACTCCCATCTGCAGGGTACTACGAGGCGGTAGTGCTGGGGGGAGGGGGTGCCGTTGACCGCCTGGGTGGCCACATCGGTTGGGGCACTGGCCCGGGCGGCTGAGGCATGCCTCGTGCCCTTATTATGGCCCCGAGCGTGCTACCCGCACCTCCTCTTCTTGAGGCGGTAGGCTGTAGTGCATTGTTGTGTGTGGAGTGGTGCGATATGGCATGACATTAGGGGTGGGGGGTGGTAATTGAACCTACCGGCTAGCAAGATTAGCCCATCGAACTCCCCATGAAGTGACATGGCTAGCAGGGTCCAAACATCCACTAAAGTACCAATGGCACCCCCACTGGCATGGGTGGTAATTTGGGTTGGTGCAGGCCCGTGATCGTAGCAAGGAGGTATGGAAGGGGTAGTGATTGGACCCTATTGGATGTCACATGACCAACAAGGTGGGCCCACTTGACTCTCCGTGGCATGGTGTGGCTAGCGGGGACCATGCACCCCAACGCACCATCGGTGCCCCCACCGGGGGGTTGGTAGTGGGGTAGAGAGGGGTGGTAGAGATGGTGGGTGAGAAGCTGAAGACGTGGGTAAAGACACCAAGGCATGTAGGGACACATGGAGGATAGATAGAGAAGGTTATCCGATGTCATACACTTGTCAACAATCCAGAAGAGCCTCTGCACTATATAAGGCACCCTTCTCTTCCTTTAGGGCATCATATGTGGAATAACTTAATATCCTAATGGTCCAGTGGTATGGGTTCCTAACCTTCAACCTATATGCCAAGGTTTGATTCTTAGTAGCTACGATATTATTCTTAGTCTATTCCCTAGGCTGTAGCTTGTATTCTTCGGGCTTTATACGTATTATTTTGGGCCTAGCACCCCGGGTAATAATACTACTGTTTTCCTACCCCCATTATGTACCTCTATACTCGGTTTATGGTGGACACGGTTCCAATAAAACCATCAATTCTATAGCAATTATAATATTGCAAAAAAAATGATGTGTAAATTATGAAACAAAATATTAATATAAATAATATTATTCTCAAGATCTTTGAAAAAATGATTTCAAAATTTCAAAACAACATTTAATATAATATTAAAGTATCGACTAATAGTTTCCGCTGAACTTTGAAAATTGTTTTGAATGATCATATTTTTACATGATGAGCAATAATATGTAAAAAGATTGCTACTTGCTCATCAACAAGTATATTTCTTGTTGGCTTTAACCCTTATATAGTTTGTAGCATTACACACAGCTTTACAAAAGCATGTCGATTCATCCTAGGTTAAGATATGCATTTTTCATCACTAGAATACACCGTCTATAATGTATAGTATATTTTCGAGACCCTAAAATATTAATACTATAAGATTTTACTCCCTTTTTTCTTAGAACACAAAATTGTCAAGGTAGACATCATCATTATAAATAATAAACTCACAAAAGTGCACATATCCAACCACACATGCAACACAACTACGAATCTTTTTCTTCTTTCAGTATGAGTTATTAAACGATTGATTCATAACTACAAAAAATTAAACCCAAAAATGACAATAATGAAGAAAACAATAATAACTCATGTAATATATGAAAAATACAGGTATATTTAAATACAAATTACAACAAAATATATATTACAACAGTACATACAAATTACCAGAATATAATATAGCAGTACATACATTAACGTTGCAGTAGTATGATATATATATATAATCACATACATATAAATAATTTCTAGAAAATAAAAGTTTAGAAAAAAACCTTTTGAAACTTGAACAAGAATTTCAATCTAAATTATATGCAAATGGCGGAAGTGATGAGAAGTGTATTATAGAGAGAAAGATAGCGTGAACAATTTTAGGTTAAAGGAGGGTAAAATATATTATAAAATATATAGGTCATTTCTAAGAACTCAGGAATAGCTTAATACCGTATGTGAGTCAATAACAACTATTTCCCTTGTTGGAGGAATAAACTCATTCCAAGGAACATTATCCTTCGTAACAAAGTTCTTACCAAAAAAAGGAAATACTTATTACTAGGAATGCTACCCTATTCAGTTTCATACCTATTCCACGAACCAAGCGTGTCGTTAGAGTAAGGGAAATCATGAACAGTACTTAATTGTCCTTAAATTTGACAGCTATTTCATAGGGAATAACTAAAATAGGTAAGAATTTCGTTGGTTACATTTTTTTTTAAAGAGAAAAATCATAGTTAAAATTTCATTAAGGGTACGTTTGTTCGAAAAATGACTTTCGTTAGTTATTTTATAGATTTTTTCATGTATCGGTATTCAAAAAAATTAAAGTCAAAGAATTCAAAATTTTTTATTCCAGTAAGTGGAAAAGGTGCTCAATTTGAATGAAAATGCGTTCCTAAATTTTTAGCCGGAATACATTTTTCGTATTCGTTATTTTCTTGTAATTATCTTTTCTCTCATATCTTTTCAAACTAATTTCTGGATTATTATTACCACAACCACACAACCATTATCACCATCACCACCACCACAACTACCACCACCACCACCACCACCACCACCACCGCCACCACTACCACTACCACACCACCACACCACCACTACTACCACCACACCAACGTAACCACCATTGCCACCACAACCACTTATTATTATTACTAGTATTTGTACGCGCGATGCGCGAAAGTTCGTGCTCAATATTAAAACATTAATAAATATAAATAATTAAAATTTTTAATTCTAATTATATATACAAATATAGTATATGTATTTTATACACACACATATATGATTTACCATGTATAGAAATTTAATTAAAATATAATCAAGCATTAAGGTAATTATATAATGATTTTACTAAAATGATAATTAAGGAAAAGGAAAATGATATGATAGATATAGGTGTATGATAATAATGATGGAGCTAAAAACTAACAGTGTTATAACGGTGTAATGGTAGTTTTGTATAACAACAATGTAGTAGGGATAATTTTGTCTAATAACATTGAAGTGTACAACATTTAAAATAAAATGTACAAATTGATTAGCATATAGAAAGAGAAACATAAATCAAGGATATAACCTTCATTGAGACTTATTAAGTTTTTAGATTATTATTTTGACGACTTATATTTCACTTTTGCAACACCTATTTTCTTGCATATCAAATATGTCTCGAAAGGGGTGATTGCTTGGCTATAGAAGTCAATACAGTTTGGTGAAGAGTATTTTAATTTGGTGAGAGTGAGTAATCGTTGTTTTCTTGTGGATTGGTGCAAGCCTCTATTTCTCTTAAGCACAAGGTACTAAAACTTTTTATGGAAATCTAACCTTAAAGAATAGCATTTCTTGCAAGATTGAATATAGAAACTAAGACGAATGACAAATAATAGAAAAGATGAATGATAATAAGAATTTATACTAGGCTAAGCCGCTAAGGTAACATGAACAAACTAGGTACAGGAATGAGAGCCAATTGCCTTGTCAATAGATATCATTACATTGGAGGAAGCTTTTCTCAAGGTCATTTCACGTTCTTAGGACATACAAGGATATTCTCAGGACTCATGATCGAGTGTCTAGGATTCATTTCATCAAACATCTTGTTCTTGACATTCCATAATTCCCTTTTCTCAAAGGTGAAGTACGATTAATTAACCCTGCAGGTCTAGATTAGGTAACCGCATCCCAATTAGAACCTAATCACGTTAATTACCATCATCAAATCAAGACTCATCACTCCTATTCAACCAATTCAAAGCCACATTATTTGCATAAACCTAATTCTCCTTCCTAAAGAGATTACTCACATATGATCATAATGAAAACAAGCATAGATTCAATTGGAAAAAAGGCTTCCATATCAACACAATGTAATGAATCAAAATTGTAATGAATTGGAGTTGGAATTGACCTATCTAATTGGAGATGAAATTGCAGCTAGAAAATGAATTGAATCTTTAATCTACATCAATACTTGCTTCCGAAATAGAAATAGAACTTGAGTTTAACTACCAATTGTAATGAGAAATAAACTTGAAATGTAAATTGAAAGTGTAAATTGTGTTTTAGGGTTCTAAGAGCTGAAGATAATAAATCTAACTCTAATGAATTGTCTAAGGAATTATCTAATGAATATCCGTTCAATTAAACAGACTTTCCCTACTTATAGTCTCGGATTAGGCGCATTACGAACCCTATCACGAGCGTGATAGGCCTTGCGATGGCCTTAACATCATCTCTGAAGTTTCCTCCCACGAGTCTGATGTCATGCGTGATAGTAAAAATTGCATTCTGAAGTTGGTCTCACAAAGCTTCTAACGTGTGTGATGGCCTTCGCGATAGGAAAAATTACACTTTGAAGTCCCTCTCACGCCATGCCTCACAAGCGTGATACCATTTGTGACAGGTTCATCCGTCTTCCATCCTATTTTGTCCATCTTGAGGCCAAATTGCCCTTGATTTTGCTCCTTTTGTCTTCAAACCTTGATATGTACCCAGTTTGCTCCTTTATACACAATTAATCATATAATTGGTCAATTTAAGCAATATTAAAACAATTCTTATCCTAAATTGACCAAAATATGCATCATAAATTAGCACAATTGAATAACTATCACAGTTGTTATGTCAAAAGATGGAGCAAAAAAATAATTGACTAAGTATTTCTTCAAGAATAACAATTCTTACTTGTTTTTATATTTCAGTTGTTATGTCAAAATTATTTTTTTTGCTCCATATATTGACAAGTAAGTATTTCTTCAAAAGATGTGTGAACTAAAAAAATTTCAATCATTTGATGGGGGAGGAGACATCTCTAGTGTAGTAGATGGAATCTCCATCATCGTGCTCTTCCATTAGATTGATTTATTTGACTATGTAATGATTAACTATATTAGATTGATTTTTTATATATATTATATTTGACACATTAGCTTACAAATAGAACACAATTCAACACCAATGGGATGTGTTTTACTAATTTTGACATGGAGTTTATCCGTTAGTTAATGGCATGTGATTGGTTCTCACTAATAATATTTTGGTTTCATATTATTTAATAAAATAACATCGGCGCTGTGGTGAAAATGATGTTGTAGAAATGGTTGGTGACTTCTCCAAGAATAATAGTTTTGTTGTGTAACCCTAACTACCAGCTGTCGTTATTTATTAATTTTTGGGAATTTGGAAATCATTTTGGGGGGGGGGGGGGGGGAATTATTTGAAATGTGTCCAAATTTGGAATTTGTTTAATTAATACGTTTACTTATTATTTGTTGATAAAAAAAAAAATCTATTTCCACCATGGATTTTGCCAAAAAGTTTTAATTTGGTGATGGGTTGTGTCATGGTTGCTCCCAATTAAAAAAAAAATTGTAATTTATGCCCACACAAATATACTAATTAAGTAATTATCAATGTCACACTTGAATTATTAGTGGTGTAAATATTGCATTTCAATTTTCAAAACATGACATATATTGCCCCTCCCCTATTAGGAAGTAGGATAAATATTGTTGTCCACAGAAGGAAAACAAACGAAGAAAAAAAATTGGAGGAAAAAAATGTGATCTTCGAATAGAAAAAAACGACGGATAACCATATTTGTACTACTAATAATTAGGGGAGGGACAATATATGTTACATTTTGAAAATTGAGGAGCAACATTACACCACTAATAATTTAGAGATAATATTAATAATTGATATATTTGTGAGTGGTATAAATTATAATTTTAGCTTTAAAAAAAAAAAAAAAAACAGGCATTGTGTAACAATGGGTTTTTAGTGGACGGAAAGCATGACAACCATGAACAGCACTGTCATATTTCCAACCAAAAACTTAGTCGAAATTTTTTTTGTCCACTTTATGGGAAAATGGAAATTTGATAATTATGAGTGTATATGACAAGTTATATAAGGACCAACACTCCAACAACATATGTAGTTTCAGTCCACCTTTTGGTGGACGGAATTCCCCCACCATTTTTGTAGTGATACATTTGTGTCCTATTTGCAGCCAGATTATTTATCACAATTGGTGCAGTGCCGCCCTATCTACACGGGGATGCACATGTATGGTATAAAACAATAATGCATTCACCTATGAACTTTCAATAGTTTTGAGTCGAGTGGCTCGCATCGTTTGTTTATGTTAGAAAATTAGCTTCATAGGCTTAACTCACTAATTTATTATTAAAAAGTATTTGGAGAAGAAAATTAGCTTTTTGATAAGTAAAATGACTATTTTTAGACATAATTTTGAGTGGGGTGCATTTTCAATTTTGGTTGGGTCAAAATGAATTTAGGTTCTCTTAAGTGAGACGTTTAATTCAACATATAATACATTCAAATTAAAATAGATAATATGTGAATGAGAAATTTATTCTCAAAATATTCCTACCCACTTGTATTGAGAAAATGGAGTCGGGAAGGCTTTGAAGGAGTCTTTGTCAGACATTGGAAAATGGAAGTGGTTTTGTAATAGTATATACAACTCCCTTTTTAGGAGAGCTTGAATTGTATAGTTTAGACTTTAGAGGCTCTCTCTCGCACACGAGGAGTGGGGGTGTAAATCAAAGCCAAAATGAGGCTAAAAAGGCTCGACTCTATTGCACATGTGATTTGTGTTGGGAAAAAATAGCATAAAATAGCATTTTAAGTGGTTATTTTGTAGTACAAACATATGTGTGGTCCACTTTCGATTTTGGTCCGGCCAAAGTGGATTCGCGTTCTTCGTAGTGAGAGAAAGAGATCAATATATTGTACGCTCAAAATAGATAATAGATGAATGAGAAATTGATTCTCAAAGTGCACACATTTGAGTTAGAAAATGAAGGTGGAGAGGCTTGTTAGTAGCCTTTGTTCCACATTGAAAAAAGAAGTGGATTTGCACCACTATATATATACAATACCATTTTAGAGGAGTTTAAATTGTATCAGGGAGGGGTGTAAATCAAATTCCAGAATAAGGCCAAGTCACAAGCAGATTAAATTTTTCTGTGCATTAAGCAGGAGATTTTACAACAAACTAAAAATCTACAGCTTTCTCTCTTGAAACCATGCTTTTCTTCTCCTTTTTTTTAGGTGTGTTTAAAAACGATTTCTAGTTCACCGGGCTTAGCTGTTTGAGTACTCAAACACTAGGTTTGAGCTTGTTTTATTCTAAGAAACCTATGCTACAACGCTCCTAACACCAAAGGGATGTAGAAAATAAGGTTTTAAGGATATATAGTACGTGTGGGTATCATAGGACTCAAGCTTAAAAACCCTTGATCCTTTCGTTGCTTGTACTTGTTAGTTTTTCAAGAATAATATTTCCGTAGTATTTGATGGATCTCAGCGCTGCACTATGCTTACTTCCCTGTGGGTCAAGCACGCTTAACCATAGAGCTCTTTGACTATTTGGTTGACATATCCCACTTAAAACCAATTTGTGATAACTGATAAGTAGGTGGACATTAATTATTTAACCACATCATATCCCTCCATAGTAAGCCATAGCGTCACGTCTTGAATTGAGTAAGGGTAGAACTCATCTAACCCGGCCGACGCTAACAGTATTATATCCATAACAACTTGCTTACACAAATGTCACTGCGTGAGCATATTAGTGTGGTTTACCGGTCGAGGCTTGTCTTCAGGAGTTGTACTTCTTCCGTTGAAATAATAGAGGGTAATTAAATTCTCGTCAGAATTTATTTCTCAACGGTTGTTGTGATTAATTGCCATGTTAATGCTATAATGGCATGCTAGTTTGACCACCTCTCGTACAAATATTGTGGTCAGCTGATTTGTTGTGAATCCATTTTATCGTGGGAAACCTACGCTGCAATGCTCCTAACACCTAAGGGAGGTAGCAAATAAAGTTTTAAGAAAAGTGTGTTTGTGACACATAACTCGAATTTTGGTTTACCTGAATTTTTTGAATTTCTCTTGTTATTTTATAAAATACCCAACAAGCTTAAAACATTATTTTCCCGTACAAAAATGACTTCCCTTAATCTGCCAGTTGATAACATTAATGGGGACACCAATAACAATAGACCTAACGGTGGGAATGACAATGAGGTTGCATGTTTCGAGACCCCGGTGAATCTTGGTTTGCATACTTGTGGTAGCATCCAAGGGTATGTCCCTACGATGTTGGTATCATTGTTTGCACTAAGTAGCTCGATTGAAAATTTTGAGAAGTTCAACAGAGCGAACGTCAAGAGGTGGGGATAAAAGATGTTGTTTTATCTCACTACTCTCTGCTTGGAAAGGTTCTTAACCAAGAAGGTTTCTGAAGTAAAGGAAAAAGAGATGGATGTGCAATCAGTTAGTGTTATTTAAGCTTGGAAGCATTATGACTTCCTTTGCCAAAAGTATGTGCTTAACAGTCTAGACAATGCGCTATATGATGTGTACAGTAAATATGTCACAACAAAAGAGCTGTGGGAATCCTTGGACCACAAGCGTAAAAGCGAGAATGTCAGCACAAAGAAATTTGTTAGCCGATTTCTCGAGTTTAAGATGGCGGATTCCAAAATGTGCTAAGCCATGTTGAATAAATTTAGTTAATCTTCAACGAGACTTGTGATGAAGGTAGGATGGTAAGTGAAGCCTTCCAAGTGGCATCTATAATCCACTTGTTGCCTCCAAGTTGGAAGGACTTCAAGAACTACCATAAGTACAATCGAAAGGAGATGAACATGTAGTATTTTATCCTCAGACACAAGATTGGGGAAGACAACATGAAGACTAATGGGAATGTTCCCGTCATAGGTGGAGCTAAGGCTAATATTTTGGAGCATAGTAAAAGCTCCAAGAATAACAAGAAGGTCAAGCAAAAACTTAGCCTTAAGGGAGGCAAGATGGGCCCCAAGTATGCTAATTGCAAGGCTTCAAAGAAGAACAAGAGTTCTCAAGCCAATGTGGTAAAACAAAGCAATTAGAAGGAGGTCGGCATCATCCTATCAATAATGGTGACTGAGGTGAACTTGTTGAGCTTCAACCAGTGTGAGTGGTTAATCAACACTAGTGCGACAAGGTTTGGATGGGTAACTCTACTCAATTTATTGTGGAAGGAATTGGAAAGGTAGTTCTAAAGACGGTATCTGGGAAGGAGCTTACTCTAAACAATGTGTTGTGCATCCCGAAAGTTCGCAAGAATCTAATTTCTAGCTTGTTGTTGAACAAGCATCGATTTTGGATGGTATTCGAGTAAGATAAAGTAGTCTTATCTATGTTAAGAATGTTTGTAGGTAAGGGATATGTAACTGATGGGCTGTTTAAGATCAATGTAATAACTTTGAATAAAAATAAAGTTACTTTTGCTTACTTGCTTGAGTCTTTCAATTTGTGGCATGGTAGATTAGGTCATGTTAATTTCAATTCTATATGTAGATTAATTGACATGAAACATATTCCAACATTCCAAATTAATTTGAATAACAAATGTGAAATTTGTGTGAGATAAAACTAACTAAGACACCTTTCAAATCCATTGAAAGGTAAACTGAACCACTTGAATTACTCGATAGTGATTTGTGTGATTTTAAATAGATACAAACAAGAGGTGATAATAAATACTTTATCACTTCTATTGATGATAGCACACGTTATTGCTATGTGTATTTGCTTAAGAGCAAAGATGAAGCCTTATTAAAATTCATTCTTTATAAGAATGAAGTTGAAAACCAACTTGATCGTAAGATTTAGAAGTTTAGAAGTGATCGAGGTGGTGAGTACGAGACACAAACACCTATTGGAGATTTTTTTGTAAGTGTAGGTATCAAACACGAGCTTACGACACCGTACCTAAAGAACCTCAATCGAATGGTGTTTCCGAACATAAGAATCGCATATGGAAAGAAATGATGAATGTGATGGTGATAAGTTCAGGCTTACATCAAAATATGTGGGGTAAGACTATTTTTACAAGTGATGACTACCTTTTAAATAAGGTGCCCTGCAAAAAAACTCGATAAGACTCCTTATGAACTATGGAAAGGTAAGAGACCATCCTACCAATACTTGAAAGTATGGGGGAGTATTGCCAAAGTGTTAGTGGCAACACCTAAGAAAATAAAAATAAGTTCAAAAATTGTTAGACTGTGTTTTTATTGGCTACGCACATAACAATAGTGCTTATCGGTTCTTAGTACACGAATCTCACATTCCATATATGCATAAGAACATGATAATTGAGTCAAGGAATGCACCATTTTTCAAACATGTATTTCCTTATAGGTCCAATTGGGGACCTAGTAAGTCAAAACAAACCTTCAACCATGCTATGGATAATGAAAGTAGGAGGTTTGAAAAGGAACTTGAGATCGAGTTTAGACGTAGCAAAAAGGTTAAAATCATTTGGTCTAAATTTTCTAACTTACCTATATATTATAAAGATTCTAATTGTTA
The DNA here is from genome assembly GCF_003576645.1 of Ipomoea triloba. NCBI lineage: Eukaryota > Viridiplantae > Streptophyta > Magnoliopsida > Solanales > Convolvulaceae > Ipomoea > Ipomoea triloba. The sequence goes on along the minus strand of NC_044927.1, from coordinate 8,582,248 downwards.
GTGTTGTATATCCAAATACTCCATTTGTAATTGGCTTGGTTATTATGACAATTAGTAGAGTCAATAGATGCCCATGTATTTAGATGGTGTATATCAACTGATGGACAAACTGCTTCAGGAGTTACTCAAACAGAGGAAATCTAAGCTACAAGAAAAAACAGAGAAACTGAGTTAAGTGTGGAAAGCAACAAACTAAATCATGAATGTTGAATTTAATCAAGATGTTGGAGAATGAGACGTCTAGATGGAAATCCAAGAAAGAAACAAATTAGTTAGATTGTCTAAATGAATATAACTCCACTCTATTCTCTTAAGTATTAGCTTCACAATGAGAGATCAAAAATAAAGAGAACAATCTAAAGGAATTATTCAAGAGTGAAAGTTTAGAGAGCGATCTAAATCGAAGAACATCATCTCTCTCTCAATTGATGATGAACAAAAAGTAAAGTTCAGCCAAAAGGTTGGTCTAATGACTGGAATATCTGTCATATAACGCTACTTTTCGATTTATCTGTTGGTCACGTACTACCCGCTAGGTAATAGCCGTTTGAAATGTGTTTCCCTCTAATGGATTCATTTCAAAACGCTTATAAATACCTTCATTCAAAACTGAAGAAGAAGATGGTCTATTCAAGATAAATTTACAAGTGTTCAAGCGTTCTAAGCAATACTCAAGCGTGACCAGTGAGAGAGCTTTAGAGACTTGTATTGCTCAAAAGGAGTTCAAGATCCTGATTTAAGAAGCCAACTTCTCGCAGTTGGAGATTGAAGAAATTTTATCTTCATACCTTTGTATCTCTACACGGTAGAAGTAGAAAGAAACGGAGTAAACTTGGTGTTAAGTTGAAAAACCTCTGAAGTTCAATGTTGGTTTGGTGTTCAAGGCTTGAATGAACATTTTTTACTAAATTATAGGAGATTAGTGTAAACCTCTTTAGGAGTTTTAAGGACAAGAGTGGAGTAGGATATGTTGGCAGAACCACTATAAAAATCCTTCTCTATCTCTATCTTTAATTTTACTACACTCATTCATATTCTTATACGCTCAAAATCACTAAAGTTTAAAAGAGTAAAATATTACTATACGTGTAAAATCACTAAAAAGGGTTAAAAATTATTTTCGTTGTGCATACTCAATGAATCGTTGATTTGTAAGAAGTGGTCCTTCAGATCATTTGAACGAATCGTTTTAGATTTTCAAACCCTCTAGACTTATAACCCAACCTTTCGGGACCAACATATAAGTATGTATGTATATATAAATATGCCAGACATGTAAGTCTAAAGGTTAGGTCTGGTATATATAGACTTGACCTGTTTAGTTTAATAGACTTTAAAATGGACCCAAATTTGACATTTTTACTAAACAAATCAGGCCTAACTAGGCCTTAATTAGACTAAATCATATGTCCCTACAAAGGACCATGCACCACGGTGCACATAGTAATGTGCACCACGTACGTAAACGACGTCGTTTTGAGCATTGTAAACTAATCGTCCGTTTTTTTGGAAATTACGTTTCCCGATTCGGCCGGTGTCTGTATTTATGTTAATATTCTGTGTATTCCAGGCAATCATTCTGTGTATTCTAGGCAATCGTTCTGTGTATTTTAGGCAACCGTTTTGTGTATTCATGTTAGTAACACATGTTGTGATGTGTTTGTGCATTCGAATGTTTAGGAGGATGAATTCCGTGTACTTTGTGTCAATATTCTGTGTATTCTGGGCAAACATTCTGTGTATTCTATTCTAGATAATGATTATGTGTATTATAGATAATGAATTCCCTGGAGTCATTCGCGTCCGCGTCCGCGTCCGCGTCCACTAACATCGAAACGACGTCGTTTTACGTTCGTGGTGCACATTGCTATGTACACCGTGGTGCAGGGTATAACGATTGATCGCGTATTCCTATCCTTACTGGTTCTCCATTATCTCTTTTTGGAATGACATTCTCAGCATGTATTATTATCGTTTCATACAGTGCCGACCACTTAGTTTGGCTTATGCAGACACCATTTTCGATCATCGATCTGTTACGCAAGAATCCAGTGGAATCGCTGTTTTTCGCTAGTTGTACCATGAAAATTGCTGATCATCCACCTAATTAATTTGGTGTAGTGACACCAAACTGGGTGATGAGTTTTAAATGCATCAAGTTTTGATAATCTATCATCAAAATTATAAATATATCTTTATTTTTGTACATTTGTTACAATTTAGTTATCCAATAAAGAAAAATGTAAGACGACATTTAGAGTTTAGAGATTTCTATAGGTATTTTTATACCATCAATTATTTACTCCTATTTTCATCTCAATTCTATCCTATTTATTCTCTCCAAATTTAGCCATTCTACCATGCTCCAAATATGAGGGACTTGAAGAGAAGCTAAGAGATGGTTTTATTTATTTATTTTTATTTATCTATTTTTTTAAATTTATAAAGGTAAAAATTCATAAGTAGAAGAAAATAATTATAGAATTGATGTGAAATTAGGAATAAATAATTTAAAATACTATCATGTCTATGAAGATCTTTAAACCCTAATAGTACAGTCTTATGTTTTCATTCACTAGAGACTAATATCCTTAATTACATTGAGAAAAGTGGAAAATATATTTTACAATTTTAATTTTGGCCATTAACTAGTTAACTAAAATGACAAATCATGAATAATTTAAAAAATGTAAAAATTTGTGTCAGACCTCCGTGAGACGGGTCCGGTCAAGATCAAATGCAATATTTATACTAGAAAATGTAATACTAATAAGGGATAAAATGTTTATTACTTATATGAGAAAGTGTAAAAATTTTGAAAAAAAATTTAATACTTTTAAATTTTGATTAAAAGTATTACATTTTTCCTCAAAATTATTACATTTTCCCTCATAAGTAACAAATATTTGCCAACATTGCGCTCGCGGCGATGGTCGGCGGAGGGCACGGCAACGATCCATCCAAATAGCCGACGAGGCCTTGACTGCGGAGGAAAGGCAGAATCTGCGTACGCCAATATAGGTAGTTCGTGCAGTTTAGTTTTATGGAGACACAATGGTGGCTCGTGGAGAGATTGATCGCCGGCGATGGGGATACGGCGATCGCAGGGGTGATCGCACTGGCGTCGGTGGGTTGGTCATGGCTACGTGTATGAAGATAGGGAAAGGAAGCGGAAGGGTTTCGAACCTAACGTCTGATACCAGATGAACGTAACCAATCTTGATTGATTCAATTACAGAGTTACAGAGTCCCTATACAAGCACTAACTCAAAACACTCCTACTCTAAAGGGAATTAAGTATTGACTAAACAATAGCCACAAGACTTAAAACTATACAATAAAATATGTTACAAGATATAAACATAATATTATTAACATTGATGAAAAATGTTATACTTTTACATCAAAATGTAAAAGTATTACTTTTGTCCGCAGAAGTATTGCATTCTCCCTTGTAAGTAACAAAAACTTTATTCTTAATTAATACGGAGTATTACACTTTTCAACCTAAATAATACATTTTCATATTGACCCGACTTGCCTCACGGATAAGGATCCGTAAGAGATCTCACACAAGTGTAACTCCATTAAAAAAATTAAAAAGTTCTTTAAAAATTCTATAAATATTTACTGAGACTTATATAACAACAAACTTATATAACAACAAACCGGTACATAGCGTATAGCACTCTATGGAATGGAGGGGTACAAAACATTATGGATCTGTAACGGAAACTCTTAAGTGGTGGATTGGAATTGCGTGTGAGAACATGGTTTTGGACCGGAAGTAATTAAGTTGTATTTTCTATTGTTGACAGTGTGAGCATAAATATAATATGTGCAGTCCAACTATCAGCTTAAGCTTTTAGTTGAGATGGAGCACATGCTCTTTAATTTGGTATCAGACTCATGTCAAAGGTAAACTTTACAGGAAGATCCTATGACGAGTTCGACTAAAAGGGCATTATGTTTTATCTATTCAATCATTTTTTCCTTTTCCCAAATCACACTGTGGTTAGTGAGACTAAATCTTTGATCTCTTCTCCCAAACTTCACCCCTGTGACCAGTTTAGCTATCCATGCGGGCCTATCCAATCATTCTTTTCGGGACAAGCGAATCAAATTCATATATAGTATGGTCATCCTCGATCGGTACAAGCGAATCAAATTCATATATGGTATGGTTATCCTCAAATCATGCATCCATATCTCAATCCATTCTCATCCAACTTTTGCAACTTCCGATGATATTCCTTAAGAGGGTCCATTGGCATTTCAGCCCCTTCAACCAGCTAATAATTCTCTTTGAATTATTACTCACTTCTACCTTACTAAGAAGAGAAAAGATTCTTTAAAAATTGACATATTTTTTTCTTATGAAACTTCAATTTATTGCCATTATAATATTAATTCTCAACGAGCAGTCCCAATCCAATTGTTTTATAGGCCTACATGAATTTAACATATATTTTCATAATTAAAATTTAAATTACATAGGAAAAAAAATTATTGATGATAAATAACTTCAAAAAGATTCACAATTTTTTAACAATTTTACATACACAATAATAATGAAAAAAATTATATGTGCTTTCTTAAATGCAAAATAATCAATTACCGCATTAGTGCCTTCATAAATAAATAATTATAATTTATAAAAATAAATGAATAATTTAAGATTAAATAAGCGTACAAACAATCACATTATTATCATAATAAATAATAAATTAATTATTAATAAAAATTTATTTTAAAAAAAATTTAAAACAATGGTGGAGCCATAAATCTTGATAACTAGGGGCTACAAATCAAAACACTTTAAAATGTGATAACAATATTCATAAAAAATATGAAACATAATTAATTGGATAAAATTGTTCGAATAGAAAACACATTACAAATCATATACATCTTTTCTATTCATAAATACATTTTCTTTTAGGGTGTGTTTGGAAACCTGAAAAATAATTTCTGAAAATCATTTCTTGGGTTTTCCGTGTTTGGTAAAGAGTGGAAAATATGAATCAAAGAAAAATAAATATTTAGTCAAAGGAAAATGCCCTAATTTTATTGGAAAATGGCTTCCCCCTTATTTGGGGGTCATTCTCCAATTTCCACACAACACCACACCACACCACCACCATCCATCACCATCACGCCATCATCACCACCACTACTACCACCACCACTACAACATTGTTACACTACTACCACCACCACCGCTCCACCGCAACCACCACCACCAACACTACCACCACCGTCGCCACCACCACCACCACTCCCGCCATACCACCATCACCATCACCATCACTACCACTACTACTACTACTACTACTACCACCATCACCATCACCCACCACCACTACCACTACCACTACCACCACCTTCATCATCACCACCACACCACTACCACTTATTATTATTATTATTATTATTATTATTATTATTATTATTATTATTATTATTATTATTACAATAACACCACCACCATCACCGCCACCGCCACCACCACCACCACCGCCACACTACTACCACCACCACAATTTATATTATTATTATTATTATTATTATTATTATTATTATTATTATTGATATGTTCTAAACAAAAATGAACCAACCACACCAAAACAATTTTCTAAAATGCAACCAAATACTGGAAATGAAAATATTTTCTACAAAATGAGTCATTTTTCTAGAAAAAATTTTCGGATTTCACTTTCTTGGTTTCCAAATACACTATTAGTTAGAACAATTTCAATTTTTTTTGATTAATTTGATATAATGACGCACAATAGAAACTTATAGACTACATTGACTAGATTAGTCATAGAAGTAAACTATCTTGTAAAATATTTTTCATAACTAAATCACTAAATATTTCATATGAGGAGTGTATTAGGTTTGAGTCTTATCCCAAATAGGATTGACATAATTGTTGAATAGATACTATTAATAGGTTTGAGTATATCCAAAAATATATTTAACACAAACTAATTAATCAAGTTAAATAATTTTTACCATATATTACTCATTATAAAGCTCACAAAATAATACATGTTATAAATATAAATAGTAAATTATTCAAATAGAAATAAATTTCAAATTTTGATAAAAATAACAAATCAATCTACATTATAAATCTCACTATAATTATAAAAATTACAAAAAAAAAAAATCACAAAGTTATAAACCAAAAATAAAATTAGAATTAGAAAAAATCACAAAGTTACAAATAAAATTAAAAAATAACAATAACACTATATAATATCCCCTCTAGCTCTCTTAAATTATTGTTGCATATCTTATCTTGTAGGAAGGAAACATTTAATAGAATTGTATTATCACCTACCAACTAATCTAATTTATCTTTTAATATAATAATAATAATAATAATAATAATATATAATTAGCGGGCAAGAGCCCAGTCTGCTATTGCCTAAGACGCAAATTTTACGGTGAACTAAATTTTACGGTGCATTGTAGTCCAGACATCAAAACGGTGTCGTTTCTTTTAATGAAAATAAATGGCATCCGTTACGCGACGTTTCACAAAAAGTAACTCTATGTGTAACATATTCCGTTTCATTTTATATACACTACAGTTTCATTTCAATACAACTACTGTTTCTTTTCGATATAAATACAGTTTCATTCAACATTATACACTCAAATATATGAAATTGTTATTTAGTTTCATTTTATATACACTATAGTTTCATTACAACACAACTACAGTATCATTTCTCTATAACTACAGTTTCGACAATATGCACTAAAATATGTGAAACTGTACTGTTATTCAGTTTCATTTTATATACACTGCAGTTTCATTTCAACACAACTACATGTTCACTTGGTAATATAAAAACAAATGTGAGACAATTTCATTTGAAATACACTGTAGTTTCATTTACAGGCTCCATTAAGATGTGACGGCAGCCGTTTCTTTACTTAAAGAAATGGCGCCGTTTTTGGGTCATGGTCCACGATATAGCGACTGTGCCCAAGGTCAGCCCTATCAACGAGTATCTCTAATATACTATATTTGTTATTTTTACCTGTTTATTTACAATTCATTAGTCAAATTAATTATTCAAAAAATATAACATTTAAATTTTTTTTTTGAATTTAATAGTTCATGTAATTTCAAAATATATAATACTTATATACTAACTAAACTAAATATTAAAAAAATAAATTGTAAATAATTAAAAAATTGTTAACTAATTCAACGTGACATATAAAATGGGACAGACTTATCTTGGCACCACAACAATTAAACACAATACTTCAATAGAGGGTGACCACTAACCCTATAAAAAATTATCAAATAAATCTCACTAACTAAGATTAAACTAAGTAAAAAAATCTGAAAAGACATAAGACCAACGAAACTCCATTGTTTATATGCCAAGAAGTTGTGTGCACGGTTGACTTTTGGCACTATAATTAAATATATGTTGAAAATTTAATATTTTATTCAATATTTTAAAGGTAAAATGATAAGTTTAACTTTGTGCCAAGTAATTTCAAATCTAAAAGCACGTTTAACATGGTTTTAAAGTTTTAACTCATTAGTATATTCATATCGATGGCAAATAAAATATGTATCCATAATCATGGAGTTGTGGTGGACTGGTTTTATTACAAATTTTGTAACACCTTTCCAAGATTTACCAAAATCACAATCCACTTGTCAACAATTTTGTAACACCTTTCCAAGATTTACCAAAACCACAAATCACTTGTCAATTCGCAAATTGCAAATTAATAAGAATAAAGTTTGTGATGATGGGAAAAGAAAAGTAAAGTTAGAGTGACGTTTGTGGTAATAGCTAGTAAAGTGGATGTGGATCAAACTTGTTTAAATGCACCCCCCGAGTTAAGTGATAGCTGATGATTATGACACACAATATGGGTCTAATCTGAAATTATTATTATTATTATTTTTTGAATACTATTGACTAGGGGTGAGCAAATTATGCCGTGGACCTAGATCCAAAACGACGCCGTTTCACTATATATATATATATATATATATATATATATATATATATATAT
>NC_044927.1:8513547-8574038 GCF_003576645.1 Ipomoea triloba | reverse complement strand
TTTCTCTATATATATATATATATATATATATATATATATATATATATATATTAAATTACTAAACATATAGTCCTGAAATGTGTGAATGTGAAGGTTTCAAATTGTGAATATGGAGTATAGAATTTGTGAATGTAGAGTTATGAATGTGTGAATCTTAGTAGAGCAAACAAAGTTTTAGCAACTTGTAGCCATGTAATGTGTGGATGTGGAGTTCCCAAGTTGTGAATATCGAGTATAGGACCTGTGAATATAGAGTTTTGAATGTGTGAATGCATAACAGTGGTAATATAGTTACTAAACATATAGCTCTGTAATGTGTGAATGTGAAGTATAGAGTCTGTGAATGTAGAGTTTGTGTTCTGCTGCGATGAGGAGCCGCTGTTAATTTTTTTTTTTTAATTGTGAAACGATGTCGTATTGGACCCAGGTCCACCTTGCAAGGTGGACCTGGGTCCACGGCATAATTACTGCTAGGGGTGGGAATAGGCCAGGCCCCTTGTAGGGGCCTATGTCCAAGCCTAGCTCGTTTAATAAAAAGGTCAGGCTTGAACCAATTTCAAAAGCCTATTAAACTAAACAGGTCAGGCCTATATATGCCAGGCTCGGCCTTCAGGTCTACAGGCCTGCAGGCCTGCCTATATATATATATATATATATATATATATATATATATATATATATATCCTTGTAGAGGCCTATGTCCAGGCCTAATTAAGGCCTAGTTAGGTTTAGCTCGTTTAATAAAAAGGTCAGGCTTGAACCAATTTCAAAAGCCTATTAAACTAAACAGGTCAGGCCTATATATGTCAGGCTCGGCCTTCAAGCCTATAGGCCTATATATATATATTTTTATTTATTTATTTATTTATTTATTTATAATATTACCACAAGTATATATAATTACCAAACTCTAACCCTCTACCTCCAAAATCTCATTCTAAATTATGATTCAACTATACACATTGATGCTAATCCTGCTGCAAGTGTTCTTATTATTTAATTTTTTTATTAACTGTTCTTACTGTCATAATATTTAATGAAATGTCGAAACTGAATTATGTGAGTTGATTATTTATTATTTATAAGATTATATAGGATAACAAATAATAATACAACTGAATTTATTTCTATACAAGTTAACAAGCATTGTTACGGAACTTGTATTTGCTGAATTTTGCATTACGAACTTTTACTTATTAAACTTGTGGTGTTGGATATTGTATTATGAAATATGAACTAATGTTTTGTCAATCATTATGAAATATAAACTTAGGTATTTTTTGTAATATTTAGCCTAAAAAAAGCCTACTCTGTTCATACATACTTTCTCAACCTACTGAAGCACAAAGAGTCACTTGGGAAGGCCACAACTATGCTGCTTGACCACAAAGCCTTTGGCTATTATTATTATTATTATTATTATTATTATTATTATTATTACTACTACTACTATTTTCTAACATATACTATTTACGATACATAAAAAATGAGTTAATTCCATTTTTGTCATAGATTTATAGGTGCCGATATACTTTTAGTCATTTTTTTTCAAAACATCATCTTTAGTCATAGTATTATTGTGGCATGATTATTTTTTGTCATCTGCCAACAAAATGATTTAAATTGCGTTAAATACATATATACCGACATCCAAATATAGGCAATATTGTTACTAAAAAAATGCATAAAAAAATAAAACCTATTGATCACTTTCCATTGATGAACACTCGATCGATGTTGAAGAAATCTTGGCTTCAATTTGCAAATAGTGATGATCCAAGAAAATATATATGAAACAAATCTAGTCACATCTGAGTCATCTTATCAAATAAAATCTAAGCCATCCAAATAAAAGAATGAACGCACAAGATAAATCCACATGTTCTCACATGAGGAGCGGTTCTCATAGGAAATGGGGTATACATACCCACACCTGCTCGGATCATACTCCAAATGTAGAGAGGAACATTCGCCGACCTCTTCCGACCCTATTAGGATTTGATCGACCCGACCTGAGAAGAATCCCCTTAGCTTAATATATAATTCTCAGCACAATACATTATTAGGCTTAGTCCTGACCCCGCTGCCTAGTTAAGGTTTCCCGAGCCCATGTTCTAAGTACTAAAAGACAAATATAAATAGTAATGCTCATTCCGGGTACACCAAATATGGGTTAATAAGATATTTCATCACACGTGGACATCCCTCTTTAGCCTCCAAGACCACCGAATGCATGAGGAACATACGTCACGCATGTTGACCCCATCCGGATTCACCCGGCCCGACCTGAAACAAAGTCCCTTAGCTAAATATATATATAAGTTTTTGCACAATCAATTATTAGGCTCGGCCCAGACCCGACTGCCCCACTAAGGTTTCCTGAGCCCATGTTCTAAGTACTAAAAGACAAATATAAACAACAACGCTCATCCTAGGTACACCAAATATGTGTTAATTACTCATATATTTCATCACACTTGGACATCCCTGCTTAGCCTTTGAAACCGCCGAATGCATGAGAAACACGTGCCACACATGCCAACTTCCCGACATGTGTCACACAGGCCAAGTCAAGCACTACCCAGCGTCTTGATTAATTTGTTGACAATCTATAAGTAATTAATTAAGAAAATAAATTTATGCTTTTGTTACAAGCTATAGATTTTGGTAAGTGGTAAACATACGTCACGCATGTTGACCCCATCCGGATTCACCCGGCCCGACCTGAAACAAAGTCCCTTAGCTAAATATATATATAAGTTTTTGCACAATCAATTATTAGGCTCGGCCCAGACCCGGCTGCCCCACTAAGGTTTCCTGAGCCCATGTTCTAAGTACTAAAAGACAAATATAAACAACAACGCTCATCCTAGGTACACCAAATATGTGTTAATTACTCATATATTTCATCACACTTGGACATCCCTGCTTAGCCTTTGAAACCGCCGAATGCATGAGAAACACGTGCCACACATGCCAACTTCCCGACATGTGTCACACAGGCCAAGTCAAGCACTACCCAGCGTCTTGATTAATTTGTTGACAATCTATAAGTAATTAATTAAGAAAATAAATTTATGCTTTTGTTACAAGCTATAGATTTTGGTAAGTGGTAAACATACGTCACGCATGTTGACCCCATCCGGATTCACCCGGCCCGACCTGAAACAAAGTCCCTTAGCTAAATATATATATAAGTTTTTGCACAATCAATTATTAGGCTCGGCCCAGACCCGGCTGCCCCACTAAGGTTTCCTGAGCCCATGTTCTAAGTACTAAAAGACAAATATAAACAACAACGCTCATCCTAGGTACACCAAATATGTGTTAATTACTCATATATTTCATCACACTTGGACATCCCTGCTTAGCCTTTGAAACCGCCGAATGCATGAGAAACACGTGCCACACATGCCAACTTCCCGACATGTGTCACACAGGCCAAGTCAAGCACTACCCAGCGTCTTGATTAATTTGTTGACAATCTATAAGTAATTAATTAAGAAAATAAATTTATGCTTTTGTTACAAGCTATAGATTTTGGTAAGTGGTAAACATACGTCACGCATGTTGACCCCATCCGGATTCACCCGGCCCGACCTGAAACAAAGTCCCTTAGCTAAATATATATATAAGTTTTTGCACAATCAATTATTAGGCTCGGCCCAGACCCGGCTGCCCCACTAAGGTTTCCTGAGCCCATGTTCTAAGTACTAAAAGACAAATATAAACAACAACGCTCATCCTAGGTACACCAAATATGTGTTAATTACTCATATATTTCATCACACTTGGACATCCCTGCTTAGCCTTTGAAACCGCCGAATGCATGAGAAACACGTGCCACACATGCCAACTTCCCGACATGTGTCACACAGGCCAAGTCAAGCACTACCCAGCGTCTTGATTAATTTGTTGACAATCTATAAGTAATTAATTAAGAAAATAAATTTATGCTTTTGTTACAAGCTATAGATTTTGGTAAGTGGTAAACATACGTCACGCATGTTGACCCCATCCGGATTCACCCGGCCCGACCTGAAACAAAGTCCCTTAGCTAAATATATATATAAGTTTTTGCACAATCAATTATTAGGCTCGGCCCAGACCCGGCTGCCCCACTAAGGTTTCCTGAGCCCATGTTCTAAGTACTAAAAGACAAATATAAACAACAACGCTCATCCTAGGTACACCAAATATGTGTTAATTACTCATATATTTCATCACACTTGGACATCCCTGCTTAGCCTTTGAAACCGCCGAATGCATGAGAAACACGTGCCACACATGCCAACTTCCCGACATGTGTCACACAGGCCAAGTCAAGCACTACCCAGCGTCTTGATTAATTTGTTGACAATCTATAAGTAATTAATTAAGAAAATAAATTTATGCTTTTGTTACAAGCTATAGATTTTGGTAAGTGGTAAACATACGTCACGCATGTTGACCCCATCCGGATTCACCCGGCCCGACCTGAAACAAAGTCCCTTAGCTAAATATATATATAAGTTTTTGCACAATCAATTATTAGGCTCGGCCCAGACCCGGCTGCCCCACTAAGGTTTCCTGAGCCCATGTTCTAAGTACTAAAAGACAAATATAAACAACAACGCTCATCCTAGGTACACCAAATATGTGTTAATTACTCATATATTTCATCACACTTGGACATCCCTGCTTAGCCTTTGAAACCGCCGAATGCATGAGAAACACGTGCCACACATGCCAACTTCCCGACATGTGTCACACAGGCCAAGTCAAGCACTACCCAGCGTCTTGATTAATTTGTTGACAATCTATAAGTAATTAATTAAGAAAATAAATTTATGCTTTTGTTACAAGCTATAGATTTTGGTAAGTGGTAAACATACGTCACGCATGTTGACCCCATCCGGATTCACCCGGCCCGACCTGAAACAAAGTCCCTTAGCTAAATATATATATAAGTTTTTGCACAATCAATTATTAGGCTCGGCCCAGACCCGGCTGCCCCACTAAGGTTTCCTGAGCCCATGTTCTAAGTACTAAAAGACAAATATAAACAACAACGCTCATCCTAGGTACACCAAATATGTGTTAATTACTCATATATTTCATCACACTTGGACATCCCTGCTTAGCCTTTGAAACCGCCGAATGCATGAGAAACACGTGCCACACATGCCAACTTCCCGACATGTGTCACACAGGCCAAGTCAAGCACTACCCAGCGTCTTGATTAATTTGTTGACAATCTATAAGTAATTAATTAAGAAAATAAATTTATGCTTTTGTTACAAGCTATAGATTTTGGTAAGTGGTAAACATACGTCACGCATGTTGACCCCATCCGGATTCACCCGGCCCGACCTGAAACAAAGTCCCTTAGCTAAATATATATATAAGTTTTTGCACAATCAATTATTAGGCTCGGCCCAGACCCGGCTGCCCCACTAAGGTTTCCTGAGCCCATGTTCTAAGTACTAAAAGACAAATATAAACAACAACGCTCATCCTAGGTACACCAAATATGTGTTAATTACTCATATATTTCATCACACTTGGACATCCCTGCTTAGCCTTTGAAACCGCCGAATGCATGAGAAACACGTGCCACACATGCCAACTTCCCGACATGTGTCACACAGGCCAAGTCAAGCACTACCCAGCGTCTTGATTAATTTGTTGACAATCTATAAGTAATTAATTAAGAAAATAAATTTATGCTTTTGTTACAAGCTATAGATTTTGGTAAGTGGTAAACATACGTCACGCATGTTGACCCCATCCGGATTCACCCGGCCCGACCTGAAACAAAGTCCCTTAGCTAAATATATATATAAGTTTTTGCACAATCAATTATTAGGCTCGGCCCAGACCCGGCTGCCCCACTAAGGTTTCCTGAGCCCATGTTCTAAGTACTAAAAGACAAATATAAACAACAACGCTCATCCTAGGTACACCAAATATGTGTTAATTACTCATATATTTCATCACACTTGGACATCCCTGCTTAGCCTTTGAAACCGCCGAATGCATGAGAAACACGTGCCACACATGCCAACTTCCCGACATGTGTCACACAGGCCAAGTCAAGCACTACCCAGCGTCTTGATTAATTTGTTGACAATCTATAAGTAATTAATTAAGAAAATAAATTTATGCTTTTGTTACAAGCTATAGATTTTGGTAAGTGGTAAACATACGTCACGCATGTTGACCCCATCCGGATTCACCCGGCCCGACCTGAAACAAAGTCCCTTAGCTAAATATATATATAAGTTTTTGCACAATCAATTATTAGGCTCGGCCCAGACCCGGCTGCCCCACTAAGGTTTCCTGAGCCCATGTTCTAAGTACTAAAAGACAAATATAAACAACAACGCTCATCCTAGGTACACCAAATATGTGTTAATTACTCATATATTTCATCACACTTGGACATCCCTGCTTAGCCTTTGAAACCGCCGAATGCATGAGAAACACGTGCCACACATGCCAACTTCCCGACATGTGTCACACAGGCCAAGTCAAGCACTACCCAGCGTCTTGATTAATTTGTTGACAATCTATAAGTAATTAATTAAGAAAATAAATTTATGCTTTTGTTACAAGCTATAGATTTTGGTAAGTGGTAAACATACGTCACGCATGTTGACCCCATCCGGATTCACCCGGCCCGACCTGAAACAAAGTCCCTTAGCTAAATATATATATAAGTTTTTGCACAATCAATTATTAGGCTCGGCCCAGACCCGGCTGCCCCACTAAGGTTTCCTGAGCCCATGTTCTAAGTACTAAAAGACAAATATAAACAACAACGCTCATCCTAGGTACACCAAATATGTGTTAATTACTCATATATTTCATCACACTTGGACATCCCTGCTTAGCCTTTGAAACCGCCGAATGCATGAGAAACACGTGCCACACATGCCAACTTCCCGACATGTGTCACACAGGCCAAGTCAAGCACTACCCAGCGTCTTGATTAATTTGTTGACAATCTATAAGTAATTAATTAAGAAAATAA
This sequence comes from Ipomoea triloba, assembly GCF_003576645.1. NCBI lineage: Eukaryota > Viridiplantae > Streptophyta > Magnoliopsida > Solanales > Convolvulaceae > Ipomoea > Ipomoea triloba. The sequence goes on along the minus strand of NC_044927.1, from coordinate 8,567,023 downwards.
ATTTATGCTTTTGTTACAAGCTATAGATTTTGGTAAGTGGTAAACATACGTCACGCATGTTGACCCCATCCGGATTCACCCGGCCCGACCTGAAACAAAGTCCCTTAGCTAAATATATATATAAGTTTTTGCACAATCAATTATTAGGCTCGGCCCAGACCCGGCTGCCCCACTAAGGTTTCCTGAGCCCATGTTCTAAGTACTAAAAGACAAATATAAACAACAACGCTCATCCTAGGTACACCAAATATGTGTTAATTACTCATATATTTCATCACACTTGGACATCCCTGCTTAGCCTTTGAAACCGCCGAATGCATGAGAAACACGTGCCACACATGCCAACTTCCCGACATGTGTCACACAGGCCAAGTCAAGCACTACCCAGCGTCTTGATTAATTTGTTGACAATCTATAAGTAATTAATTAAGAAAATAAATTTATGCTTTTGTTACAAGCTATAGATTTTGGTAAGTGGTAAACATACGTCACGCATGTTGACCCCATCCGGATTCACCCGGCCCGACCTGAAACAAAGTCCCTTAGCTAAATATATATATAAGTTTTTGCACAATCAATTATTAGGCTCGGCCCAGACCCGGCTGCCCCACTAAGGTTTCCTGAGCCCATGTTCTAAGTACTAAAAGACAAATATAAACAACAACGCTCATCCTAGGTACACCAAATATGTGTTAATTACTCATATATTTCATCACACTTGGACATCCCTGCTTAGCCTTTGAAACCGCCGAATGCATGAGAAACACGTGCCACACATGCCAACTTCCCGACATGTGTCACACAGGCCAAGTCAAGCACTACCCAGCGTCTTGATTAATTTGTTGACAATCTATAAGTAATTAATTAAGAAAATAAATTTATGCTTTTGTTACAAGCTATAGATTTTGGTAAGTGGTAAACATACGTCACGCATGTTGACCCCATCCGGATTCACCCGGCCCGACCTGAAACAAAGTCCCTTAGCTAAATATATATATAAGTTTTTGCACAATCAATTATTAGGCTCGGCCCAGACCCGGCTGCCCCACTAAGGTTTCCTGAGCCCATGTTCTAAGTACTAAAAGACAAATATAAACAACAACGCTCATCCTAGGTACACCAAATATGTGTTAATTACTCATATATTTCATCACACTTGGACATCCCTGCTTAGCCTTTGAAACCGCCGAATGCATGAGAAACACGTGCCACACATGCCAACTTCCCGACATGTGTCACACAGGCCAAGTCAAGCACTACCCAGCGTCTTGATTAATTTGTTGACAATCTATAAGTAATTAATTAAGAAAATAAATTTATGCTTTTGTTACAAGCTATAGATTTTGGTAAGTGGTAAACATACGTCACGCATGTTGACCCCATCCGGATTCACCCGGCCCGACCTGAAACAAAGTCCCTTAGCTAAATATATATATAAGTTTTTGCACAATCAATTATTAGGCTCGGCCCAGACCCGGCTGCCCCACTAAGGTTTCCTGAGCCCATGTTCTAAGTACTAAAAGACAAATATAAACAACAACGCTCATCCTAGGTACACCAAATATGTGTTAATTACTCATATATTTCATCACACTTGGACATCCCTGCTTAGCCTTTGAAACCGCCGAATGCATGAGAAACACGTGCCACACATGCCAACTTCCCGACATGTGTCACACAGGCCAAGTCAAGCACTACCCAGCGTCTTGATNTATATATATATATATATATATATATATATATATATATTAAATTACTAAACATATAGTCCTGAAATGTGTGAATGTGAAGGTTTCAAATTGTGAATATGGAGTATAGAATTTGTGAATGTAGAGTTATGAATGTGTGAATCTTAGTAGAGCAAACAAAGTTTTAGCAACTTGTAGCCATGTAATGTGTGGATGTGGAGTTCCCAAGTTGTGAATATCGAGTATAGGACCTGTGAATATAGAGTTTTGAATGTGTGAATGCATAACAGTGGTAATATAGTTACTAAACATATAGCTCTGTAATGTGTGAATGTGAAGTATAGAGTCTGTGAATGTAGAGTTTGTGTTCTGCTGCGATGAGGAGCCGCTGTTAATTTTTTTTTTTTAATTGTGAAACGATGTCGTATTGGACCCAGGTCCACCTTGCAAGGTGGACCTGGGTCCACGGCATAATTACTGCTAGGGGTGGGAATAGGCCAGGCCCCTTGTAGGGGCCTATGTCCAAGCCTAGCTCGTTTAATAAAAAGGTCAGGCTTGAACCAATTTCAAAAGCCTATTAAACTAAACAGGTCAGGCCTATATATGCCAGGCTCGGCCTTCAGGTCTACAGGCCTGCAGGCCTGCCTATATATATATATATATATATATATATATATATATATATATATATATCCTTGTAGAGGCCTATGTCCAGGCCTAATTAAGGCCTAGTTAGGTTTAGCTCGTTTAATAAAAAGGTCAGGCTTGAACCAATTTCAAAAGCCTATTAAACTAAACAGGTCAGGCCTATATATGTCAGGCTCGGCCTTCAAGCCTATAGGCCTATATATATATATTTTTATTTATTTATTTATTTATTTATTTATAATATTACCACAAGTATATATAATTACCAAACTCTAACCCTCTACCTCCAAAATCTCATTCTAAATTATGATTCAACTATACACATTGATGCTAATCCTGCTGCAAGTGTTCTTATTATTTAATTTTTTTATTAACTGTTCTTACTGTCATAATATTTAATGAAATGTCGAAACTGAATTATGTGAGTTGATTATTTATTATTTATAAGATTATATAGGATAACAAATAATAATACAACTGAATTTATTTCTATACAAGTTAACAAGCATTGTTACGGAACTTGTATTTGCTGAATTTTGCATTACGAACTTTTACTTATTAAACTTGTGGTGTTGGATATTGTATTATGAAATATGAACTAATGTTTTGTCAATCATTATGAAATATAAACTTAGGTATTTTTTGTAATATTTAGCCTAAAAAAAGCCTACTCTGTTCATACATACTTTCTCAACCTACTGAAGCACAAAGAGTCACTTGGGAAGGCCACAACTATGCTGCTTGACCACAAAGCCTTTGGCTATTATTATTATTATTATTATTATTATTATTATTATTATTACTACTACTACTATTTTCTAACATATACTATTTACGATACATAAAAAATGAGTTAATTCCATTTTTGTCATAGATTTATAGGTGCCGATATACTTTTAGTCATTTTTTTTCAAAACATCATCTTTAGTCATAGTATTATTGTGGCATGATTATTTTTTGTCATCTGCCAACAAAATGATTTAAATTGCGTTAAATACATATATACCGACATCCAAATATAGGCAATATTGTTACTAAAAAAATGCATAAAAAAATAAAACCTATTGATCACTTTCCATTGATGAACACTCGATCGATGTTGAAGAAATCTTGGCTTCAATTTGCAAATAGTGATGATCCAAGAAAATATATATGAAACAAATCTAGTCACATCTGAGTCATCTTATCAAATAAAATCTAAGCCATCCAAATAAAAGAATGAACGCACAAGATAAATCCACATGTTCTCACATGAGGAGCGGTTCTCATAGGAAATGGGGTATACATACCCACACCTGCTCGGATCATACTCCAAATGTAGAGAGGAACATTCGCCGACCTCTTCCGACCCTATTAGGATTTGATCGACCCGACCTGAGAAGAATCCCCTTAGCTTAATATATAATTCTCAGCACAATACATTATTAGGCTTAGTCCTGACCCCGCTGCCTAGTTAAGGTTTCCCGAGCCCATGTTCTAAGTACTAAAAGACAAATATAAATAGTAATGCTCATTCCGGGTACACCAAATATGGGTTAATAAGATATTTCATCACACGTGGACATCCCTCTTTAGCCTCCAAGACCACCGAATGCATGAGGAACATACGTCACGCATGTTGACCCCATCCGGATTCACCCGGCCCGACCTGAAACAAAGTCCCTTAGCTAAATATATATATAAGTTTTTGCACAATCAATTATTAGGCTCGGCCCAGACCCGACTGCCCCACTAAGGTTTCCTGAGCCCATGTTCTAAGTACTAAAAGACAAATATAAACAACAACGCTCATCCTAGGTACACCAAATATGTGTTAATTACTCATATATTTCATCACACTTGGACATCCCTGCTTAGCCTTTGAAACCGCCGAATGCATGAGAAACACGTGCCACACATGCCAACTTCCCGACAAATGCATGAGAAACACGTGCCACACATGCCAACTTCCCGACATGTGTCACACAGGCCAAGTCAAGCACTACCCAGCGTCTTGATTAATTTGTTGACAATCTATAAGTAATTAATTAAGAAAATAAATTTATGCTTTTGTTACAAGCTATAGATTTTGGTAAGTGGTAAACATACGTCACGCATGTTGACCCCATCCGGATTCACCCGGCCCGACCTGAAACAAAGTCCCTTAGCTAAATATATATATAAGTTTTTGCACAATCAATTATTAGGCTCGGCCCAGACCCGGCTGCCCCACTAAGGTTTCCTGAGCCCATGTTCTAAGTACTAACTGCCCCACTAAGGTTTCCTGAGCCCATGTTCTAAGTACTAAAAGACAAATATAAACAACAACGCTCATCCTAGGTACACCAAATATGTGTTAATTACTCATATATTTCATCACACTTGGACATCCCTGCTTAGCCTTTGAAACCGCCGAATGCATGAGAAACACGTGCCACACATGCCAACTTCCCGACAAATGCATGAGAAACACGTGCCACACATGCCAACTTCCCGACATGTGTCACACAGGCCAAGTCAAGCACTACCCAGCGTCTTGATTAATTTGTTGACAGTCTATAAGTAATTAATTAAGAAAATAAATTTATGCTTTTGTTACAAGCTATAGATTTTGGTAAGTGGTAAACACTTGATCCTAACAAGTGTTATCAAAATAGGTCACGAGTTTGAGTGCCAACAATAACATGTCTAGCACCTAAAGTCACGAACAATGTGATGGTGGTCTATTAGTAAGGAAATAACAACTACTATCTATAGCTTTTGGCGTAAGTGGTAAGCTTTTGATCCTAACGGGGAATTATTGGGTGATGTCGGTAAATGGCACAAAATACCAAGCCCGGTCTATATGTAAAAAAAATGTTATGACTTTGCTACTAGCTATCACTGATCATAGTCATCATTCATTGATAGTTGAGAATTTTAGTAAAAAATTACTCCGTATATTGTATCAGTTTTATAACTATTGTAAACTTACAATAATTATAAAACGACCTTTTACATATATATATATATATTCAACAGTTTATCTACAAATATAATTACTAAGCATAAAAATAATGGATCATATATAATATTTTTAAAAATTAGGTCCTAAAAAATTGGAGGACTTGTGTTGCCTCTTTGGCTAGATAGGCTAAACAATTAATATTAGAAAGTAATATTTGTAAAAGAATAAAGCATGACTCAACCAGCATACCTTTACAAGTACGTCTGATAAGACTTAAGTGCATGTTTTAAAACAATCTTTGATATTTCAGTACTAAAGGGAAAAGAAAAAGAAAAAAAAAAGCAATAATACTTTTTGTACTAAAAAAGGTAAATGAAGAAACCAGACAAACAACAACAACGACAATAATGTTAGCTTTTTTCTAAGATTCGTATCAATCCATATATGCAATGCATATAAGGTACGAGTCCCTTCATTACCACCAACCAACCACCTTGAAGAAAGGTATTTTTGAATTGCCAAAAGATTTTTGTAATGTCGGAGGAAAAAAAATTGCACTCAATTATATTATATTAATCGTAAATTTATATTCTAATTAGAAAGATATTTGATTGAATCTCGATTTTAAATATAATATTATTAAATTCGATCATTTTTGTTAAATTTATGTTACATTTGTTTGACTTTATAGAATAAAATTAAGGGGTGTTTTGTTAATGATAGCCAATTTTTATGGTTTTTTTTTTATCCTTTAATTAAGTTGTTGCTATTAGATTTTAAGTTAATCTAAAATATTCTTATTCTTATATGTAATAAACTGAAGTTTGATCAAGTTTTATAAAATGAGGACATTTTGAATATTTAGATCAGACTAATAGTGAAACTTTAATTTTTTTTTTATTTTTTATTTTCAAATGAGAGCTAAAAGTGAGAGAAAAAAAAAAGTCACAATCAAGAATCTTAAATAAAAATATCACTAACTTGAGTGGTTAAAAGTAAAATAAACTAAAGGGTTTTATTCTTCTTCTCATCAAGAGTATTCAAGACAATTTGTAAACTTGTATAAAGTTTAAAAGTTTAATTAAAGTATTCAATTTAAAAATTTAAAGAGTTTTTAAATATTAGGTGATATTCAATTAATACTTTTTAAGAATGATATTCAATTCTTACTATTAAAGAGTTTTTAAAGATTTTGTGTTTTCAAAAAGTCATAAATTTTTATAAACATTTCCATAGTAAGGCTTTTTAAAAATTTTCCTCTTCAATATAAATAGTTAAATTTTATCTTCTAAATTTTAAATTTCTAAACTTTCTCTATGAATAGAGGGGCTCACGTTCTTGCAACGCTGGCCTTCTCGCAGAATACTGCTCTGTTTTGGGACGCTGTTCCCCCTGACTCTATTTCTGAGTTGATTTAATCTATTCACCGTATTGGTGGTTTTCAAAAAAAAAAAATTCTCTTTAAGACATCCATAAACATTTTCCTCTTATCTTCCATTTTCCGATCCGGGCCAATCTCTTCTCACCACCATATAATCCTTTCTTTTAGTTTCTCACCAATCATTCTCTATTTTCATTCCTCTCCTTTTGGTGTGCCCTATACTCCTATACATTATCTATTATTTTATTCACTTTTTATAAATTATAATTTCAACTTTATAATTATAATATCAATTTTTGATTTAAAGTAAAAATAAATTTAAATAACAAAATAAAATATTTTTTAATTATAAAATATAATTTCATAAACTAATCAAAATAGTATAGGATTCCATAAAAAATTAGCATTCTTCCCTAATATTTGTGGATTAGAGATGCCCTTATACAAATTCTACAAAGTTTTCTCTAAATTATAAATTTCTAAACTTTCTCTACAAATTTTAATGACAAATTCGCCTAGATCGGTCAAGCCAAGAGAATTTGGGTCAAATAGTATATGGGTTTAGTAATATTATTTATCTATTACAGTTTTGTTATAAAGTATAACATTTATGTTATAAAGTATTATATATAAGACTTAAAGTATTGATTATATATGTAATTCTAATATGTAATATAATTACACTTTATTTCTTGCAAATTGTCTATTATAATTTTCTTATCAAGCATTACATTTATGTTATAAAGTATAGTATATATAAGACTTAAAGTATTGATGATATTTGTAATTCTGTTATGTTTTTACTTTATTCTTTACAAAATGTAGTTTATTACATTTATGCTATAAAATATTGTATATAAGCCTTAACATATTGATTATATATACAATTATGTTATTTTATTTCCTACATATTATCTAATACAATTTTGTCATAAAATATTACATTTATGTTATAAAGTATATGATCGACTTAAAGTATTGATTATATCTACAATTATATTATAACCCATTTTATTATATTCGACCGTCCTAGGAATTAAAATTCATAACACCGTCTCAAAAAACCCATAACAACTTTAATTTTTCTCTCTAGGCAAATCCTTAAAAAAAGAAAAAATAAATAAAAATTTACTATATATAATCTCTAGAGACTTTAAGTTACTTTATTACTCCAAATCTCCAATATGCTAATCTAACCTGGTGGCATAGAAATCTTGGTTAAACCGCGCGCTTATATTATTCTAAAGAGTGAGGAGGCAGCATAAATAATTCCCTAACTGTGAGCACAGTATCCTATACAATCAATTTACCTGATTCAAGCTATATAAAAACTATACCAGTACAACATATCAATTGGTTCCCAAAATGATAAATTATGAGAAAACTATATAAAAATTTAAAAATTAAAAATATTATAAAAATATTTCAAAAAAGTATAAATAATATTAATTAAAGTTTGCAAAGGTATATCAAATTTAGAGTTTCTTTATATGACTTTTATAATTTTTTAAAATATTTTTTTTTATAAAAAACAATAAAAATTTATAGATATGTATGATATAATAAGACTTCTATAAACTTCTACGATCATAACAGATAAGTTAAATCATAACAACGAATGATGATGGTGGTGGTGACAGGCGAGTTGATGGCTTTTGGCAAGGAAGAAGGCAGATTGTGGCTACGGACTACGGTTATGACATCCAAAGGTGCAAAGCTTCAACCCTGTCGGTGGGAAAATATTTACCACTATGTATGCACAAATATATATATATATATAGAGAGAGAAGGGTTTATATGCGATTGTGAAGCTTTGTACCACCACGTGTTCAGAAATGCACCACCATGTTGTGCATTTACAAACTGAGCGGTGCTAAGTAAATGCACCATAAATCACTCATAAGTACATCACATCTTAACATTTGTGCGCTACTGAAATATACATGGTGCAGGAAGTTACCAATATGTCACCTTGTTTTTTTCATTAGTGCACTATAGACTAGCACTTTGTGGTACATTACAGTTTACTCAAAAATGCATCACAGAACACTAACAAGTGCACTACATCCCAGCATTTAGTGCACCATTGAAATATACCTGATGTAGGAAATTACCAAAATGTCACCATGTTTTTCCCATTCTTCATTGATTTTTAACTGTTGATTGGAGCAAATCCAATGGTCAAGATGACTCTGCATGACTGCAGGGAAGTGCAACGCCGCATTTGATCATAACATAAGATGAATAAGATAATGATATATTACCCTATTTGGTTCAAATTATAAGATTACGTTGTTAATATTATATTACTCCAAAGCTAATTAATGTGATAGTAATCTTTCAAGCTAATGTTATCATTTAAAGTAATCTCATAATCCATAAACCAAAACCAGCCTATAACTTACTCCCAATATTTGTAGACCGAAAGTGGCATTAACTACTCCCTTGTATTTCATTCTAAATTATTGATGAGCGAATACCTAGACCCTAGTCAAGAATCGCAGTGAAGCAGTGCTCACAGCAACCTTCTAAGTCGAGGATCTAGCATTTCTTCTCATCTGCCATCACACCCACTACCCAGAATATATCCTCCCTTGGAAATTCATAGCTGGACCTAACATGGCGTTTGGTTGGAGGATTTCATTCCACTTAATTCTCACGTAATTCCAAAGTCAAATAAATTTCTTCATTAAGTTGGAGGAATTATTTTCATAGAATTAGAATTTTATGGCCCCGAGATTTTAATTCCGTGAATTTTAGGAAGAAAAAAAAGAAGAAGATAATTCTGATACAAAATTACCCTTCTCTTTTTTTTTTAACCTAAAATTAATGCTTGGTCTTCCCTTTTAGATTATAACGTGTATTATTTTTCAACTATTGTCAACAGAGAACGCCGTTCCTGAGTAATAATCATTTTAGGCCCACCTTAATCAATTATGCTTTCTCAAAATTCTCAAGTATTTAAATTTGATGTGTATATAGCGTATTTGCCTAAATTTTGAACAATTAAATTTTCATTATGTGCGTTGATGGTAAGTGTGTTGTATAATGTTCATTTTGTGTGCCGATCTATGCAACAGTGAACGGCGTGAGTTGTGTGTTTGTTAACTTTATTTATAATAACTAATGAATTCTTTATTTTTATGCATTAGTGATTGAAAATTTGCTTGTTTATAATAATAATAATAATAATAATAATAATAATAATAATGGGCGTTTTGGACTTTATACTACTTATTCCCTTTCAATTCTCATGTATACCAAACATTGGAATTTAAATTCTCATTAATTTTATTCGTACTTTCACTTTATTCGAACTTTATTCTTTTCCCATGAAATTACAATTCCTTTCCTACCTAATTCCTTCCTTCCAACCAAACGTCCCCGTAGCCTGGGTTAACATATTTCCGCTGCGTGTCACAAAAGTTCAAGATGAAAATCACCCAATTTTAAATTTAAAGACTAATTTCTTTTTCCAGAATTTGAACCGCTCAAGCAGCCACCCAATTAATCTCTGTCTTTAACTCTGTCAATCAGTTTCTATAGTTAATTCTGTGCAGAAAGATTCATCTCCTATGATTTGAGGCAGCCGGTGGGCAATTTAAAGACTAATTTTGAGATGTACAAAAATGGGTTTCATTTTCCTGTCATGCTATGTGGAGATGATATTTGAAAGGTACCATTCAGCCCTGAAAGATTTTTAGCTCCTATCATTTAATGTTTCACATGCAAATTCATGTTTCATTTGACATTATGGCTACAACTATGTACGTCCGACACTAAAGCAAAGAGGTGGCACCTGGCCACCTGGGTGGTGGTGAGTCTGCTGACATGGGTGACAGATAGATGAGAATTATAGCAATTCATATGTAACAAAGAGTTAATCATTTTGGTCATCATCTCTTGGGATGACTACGAAAACCCGCAATTATTACTGTGAGTGTGTTCCGGGTAAACTCGCCTTTTGACCCTAACTGGGAAAAAACCACAAGGAGGTAAATCAATTTAGGTTGTCCATAGTTGATCAGCTCAAACTAATTAACGGGATGATTCTCATGTATGTTACATGTGTCCAAGGTCGATTTTTGGATTTTTGTGACCCCTTCTTATAAATAAATGAGGCCCTACCAAAAGTGTAAGTCCAATATTTAAAATCAATACCGTAAAATATATGACTCTTATTTTTAGTTATAGAATGATTTTGTCATACACAGTTAATTAGGTTATAATTATTAGGAGAGAGAAGCGATTTGGGAAAAAACTGATTGGTTTTAGAATTAATTGTAGATTTTTTTTTATTTCATAAGTAGTTAGGTCAAAAATAAATATTGGACCCTCTAAAAATTAAGACTCTCTGCAATTGTCCATCTTGCACACTCCAAAATCTGGTCATGCATGTGTCAGACAAACATCAGTGGGATACATTTGTAAGGATTTCAATCTTAACCACACAGTACCACCTGCCGGAATATATGTAGTACAGTTTTGTGCAAAAACTAGGAATAATGTGTTGTTTTTTGTTACTGTACAATAGGGAAGCATATTTGGGAAGAAAACAAAACCGTGGAGACCATGTTACTAAAGGGGCACAAGAGTGGTGTCTGTTGTTTGAGGCCTCTTGTCATGGCTACTTTTTTGAACATTGATTTCCCAATAGTGGAATGAAATTGGCCGGAGATGATTGGATGCTATTCTCCTCTATACTAAGGGCTATATTTTAGTGGGAGGAATCATAATAAGCTTTTTTTTTTCCATTCCCTATCAGACCATCACTATCATTGACAATCACACTCAAATTTTTCATTTCAACTTTAAAAAAAAGGGAAAAATTCATTTTATCACATTCTTGGGTCCTCATAATCCAAGAAAAATGTCAAACAGCAGTAGCCAGTAGTAGTGTGTTGGGGGCTTGGATAGTGACTTTCTTTCTCTATATAAGGAGGACAAACAACATCTGTCAATCAAATTAAACCAACACTACACTATATTTATTACTACTTCAAATAATATCTTTGGGCTATAGTTCTTGATTCAAGATGGATAGGAGAGTGGAGATTGAGGAAATGAATAAAGGGGAATTAGCAGAAATGGATGAGCAGAAATGGGTGTATGATTCTTCTCTTGATCATAAAGGCCGGGTTCCTCTCCGCGCCTCCACTGGTGTCTGGAAGTCCTCCCTTTTCATCATCAGTAAGGATTTGTGTTCCTTATTAGTGCATCCTAAGTTAGTTTCCATATTTGTTGGCATATGATGTTACTTTCGCTTTGTTTTTTAGCACGAAATAAGGCATGAAAACATGCTTAAAATCTACAGTTTTATTATTTTGCATGAGCTCTGATCTGCTGTTCATTTTAAGGAAAACACATATATAGCTTTTGCATGCTCTGGTTACATACATGGTTCTGCATCATATAAGAGGAATTAATTGTATGAATATTAGATAGTAGTTGGTTAAATGGTAGCTTTTCCTATTTACTTTCTTTATGTGTCAAGAAAAACCATGAGAACAAAAGAGAGTAGCTTTTGCATCAAGCAGTACTCTTGTTGATCATCAACCATACTCCATACTTTAGACTTGTATGTGGGTTACTGTTAGGATCTTATAGACCGCCATCATATTTTTGAGAGTCAGGGACAATCCCACCCAGCACTTGCCAGTCTTAACTGCTCTTGCTAGGACTAAAACTTGTGACCTGACTCTAATACCACCTTGTTAAGATTAAGCATTTACCACTACACCAAAGGCTATAACTAGTAGCGAAGATGCAATTTTATTTTCTTATAAACCACCATCACACTTTCGAGAGCCAGGGTACTGGACTTGGCCCTTTACCGGCCTCCGCCCAACAATCCCCTAACCACATGTGTTGGACTTGGCCTTTACCTGCCTTTGTCCAATGGTCCAAAGCTAAGGTACATAATTCCTAGGTATGTGCCCCTTAAATTTATAAGTAGTGGTACTGAGAATACTCAATAAAGCAGTGGTAGTGGGTAGCTTAAGTTTATTTTTATGCTTCCTTCTAACTTGACTGCTATATATATATTTCTTTAAGTGACAATTTTTTTTTTTTGTGATAATTTAATGAGTGGGAAAGGTTATGAGATGGCTAATCTTAATCTTCTTCAATTCTGCAGTGATTGAATTTGCTGAGAGGTTGAGTTATTTTGGAATTGCCACAAGTTTGATTATATACCTGACCAAGATTCTGCAGGAAGACCTCAAAACAGCAGCCAAGAATGTCAACTACTGGGCTGGTGTTACCACTCTTATGCCTCTCTTTGGTGGTTTCTTGGCCGATGCTTATTTGGGCCGATTCTCCACCGTTCTTGCTTCGTCTGTTCTCTACTTCTTGGTAAATGCGTTCTCGCAGTTATTTTCAGCCATTAACCAACTCGAGAACTTCTATATACTCCATCTGTCCCATTTTATCTGTCTTACTTACTATTCATTGATCAAACCAACTATTTCTATATATGCAGGGCTTGATTCTGTTGACAATGTCTAGGGTAGTCCCTAGCTTGAGACCCTGTGGGAGTGAAGTGTGTGACGAGCCTAGGAAGGCGCACGAGGCTATATTTTTCCTCGCGATTTACATGATATCGATAGGGACGGGAGGCCACAAGCCGTCCCTGGAGAGCTTTGGAGCTGATCAGTTTGACGATGATCACCCGGATGAGAGGAAGCAGAAGATGTCGTTTTTCAATTGGTGGAACTTCGGGCTTTGCTCGGGGATCTTAGTTGCGGTGACGCTTATAGTTTACATTCAAGACTATGTTAGCTGGGCTTTAGCAGATATGATTCTCACTGCAGTTATGGCTTTTAGCATTGTGGTTTTCTGCATTGGAAGGCCATTTTATAGGTATAGGAAGGCTGGTGGGAGTCCCTTGACACCAATGTTGCAGGTCCTTGTTGCAGCCATTAGGAAAAGAAATCTCCCATGCCCTTCTACTTCTGCAGAGTTGTATGAAGTTCCCAAGTCAGAATATGCCCGTGGGAGACTTCTGTGCCACACTGGAAAGCTCAAGTAATCAACAATACTCTGTCTCTGCTTAATGGTTTGTTAGGATAAAAGCAATTATCACTACGCCAAAAGTTATAGCTTGTAGTAAAGGCGTAACTTTATTTCCTTATAAACCGTTACCGCATTGGGTGCCGGACTTGGTCCGGACACTGATACCACTTGTTAGGATTAAGCGTTTCCCACTATGCCAAAAGCTATAGTTAGTAGTGAAGACGTAACTTTATTTCCTTATAGACCGCCATCACATTTTCGAGAGACAGGTGCTTTATTTCTTTATAGACCGCCATCACATTTTCGAAAGGCAGGTGTTAGACTTGGCCATGCCTTTGATATCAAGGGTTTATTTCTTTATAGACCACCATCTAGAGGCAGGGTGTTGGACTTGGCCCTGCCTTTAATACCACTTATTAGGATCAAACGCTTACGACTACATCAAAATCGCAACTTTATATCCTTATAGACCACCATCTAGAGGCCGGGCGTTGGACTTGGCCCTTCATCTGTCTCCGCCCAACAATTCTCCTAGCCAACAATTTGATGGACTTGGGCACTTGGCCCTTTACCGGTTTCTGCCTAACATGGTTAGACCTAAGAGTTACCACAATTAGAACAGAAATCTAACTTTGTTTTGGTTGATTTTTAAGGTTTCTTGACAAAGCTGCAATCAGAGAAGAGAAAGGAAGGTCAGCTGAGGAGGCAGAGAATCCATGGAGGCTTGCACCCGTGACAAAAGTGGAGGAGATGAAGCTGGTGATCAACATGATTCCCATTTGGTTAACCACTCTGCCATTTGGTATCTGTGTGTCACAAACCTCCACCTTCTTCATCAAGCAAGGCATGACACTAAACCGAAAGATTGCCAATGGTTTCGAGATCCCCCCGGCCTCAATCTTCGTGTTGGCAGCCGTTGGAATGATCATCTCCGTCACATTCTACGACAGAATCCTCGTGCCAGTCCTGAGGAGGGCGACGGGCAACGAGAGGGGCATCAACATCCTCCAGAGAATTGGAATCGGGATGGTGTTTTCGGTCACAACAATGGTAGTTGCAGCCTTGGTAGAAAGGAAGAGACTAAGTGTTGTCCAAGAAAGCCCCCTAAAGACCTCAAACTCAATGAGTGTCTTTTGGCTAGCCCCACAATTCCTCATCATTGGAATAGGGGATGGCTTCACACTAGTGGGGCTACAAGAGTACTTCTATGACCAAGTCCCCGACTCGATGAGAAGCTTGGGAATCGCCTTCTACCTCAGCGTTATGGGGGCCGCGAATTTCCTTAGCAGCCTCTTGATAACCTTAGTGGACCATGTAACAGCCAAGGCCGGGAAGAGCTGGTTCGCGAAGGACTTGAATGGCAGCCGGTTGGACTACTTCTACGCGCTCTTGGCGACCATAACCGCTGTGAACATCGGGGTGTATGCGTTCGTTGCAAAGCGCTATTCGTACAAGAGTGTGCAGAGAAAGATAACTGTGGCTGTGGCTGATTGCTATGATGCAGATGGTGTTGTAGCAAAGGTGTAGTGCTTATTAGTAGTGTGTTAAGTTTAGTAGTGTATGTTGCCAAGGGATAGGAAGCATGATATATTGGTTTCCTGTAATGTAACTCTCAAAACTGTTAATGAGAAATAACAAATTAAGTTTCAGTATTGTTGCAATGACCAAACTGTTTTTTCATCTTTCAGTGCACCACTGTTTCTCATCCTTCACTGCAGTGATTCCAACTTCGATTCAATTATTCAAATCTCATGGATCACTTAAATTTAAATACTCCTTTGGAATTTATTACCAATTTAGTATTTTATACTACAAGTATACAACACTAAGGGGTGTATTCAATGATGGATTTCAAAAAAAAAAGGGGTGTATTCAATGAAGAATTTTATAAATTTTTGAAAGCTTTTAAGGATTTAAAGGTCTGGTAGTATTCGATTTAAATTTTTAAAAACTCTTTAAAAGTCTGCCCGTATTCGACTCAGTTTTTTAAAAGTCTACTAGCATTCGATTCAGATTTTCATAATATTTTTAAAAGTTCATAAATACAATAATACTATATATATATATATATATATATATATATATATATATATATATATTTAGGCAATATATATATAGGCAAGATTCAATGAGAATTGCCTCTCTAATGACAACGGCAAACAAAACTCTTCTGTCCATCTAAGATGATCAAGATCTGAAAATTAAAAAAGAAAAATGCAATGAGATTTCTGTAGTTACAATTGTACATCTTATAATATTTATTTTAAGGATAAGAATGCTTGTTTAACTTAAAACGGAAAAAATTATCACTTTTAAAATAATTGAGGGGCTAGAAAAAAAAAATCAAAGAGAAAAAGCACTATATAAGGATATAATTGGAAAATGACACTTTTTCCCCCTATGTTATGTGCATATAGCACTTTTTCCCCCTGTGTTATTAAAGTGACTGTTTTTCCCCTGAAATGTTAAATTGACATTTTTACCCTTAAAAATAATTATTTCATTTTTTTTTTGTATACTACTAACTCTATTACAATGCAGTATCTGTTCATAACTACTTTCTCAACCTATTGAAACACAAGAGTCAGTATAAAAGGAAGGGTTTGATGCCACTGAACTACAAGATCCTTGGCATAATTAATTATTTCATTTATTTGTCTTCTCCAACAAATTATTACTTATATGTATGGATGATCACGATTCGGTTCGAACCTAACCAAACACTGTAACAATCATACCGACATAGTATGGACGGTTATTGTTACGATTCAGAACCGAAAAAAAAATAAAATTTAATAATTGTTGAACCGTGAACCGGAACTGAACCACAGTCATATATAGTGAAAATGATCAAACACTTATTTTGATAAATCGATACGGTTCGATTCCAATTTCGATTTTGAACAGCCAATCAAAACTTATTTATTTATTTATTTATTTTTAATTTTATTTCTTATTTAAAAATAGTAATCATTGGTTGGAGAATAAAAATAAATGAAATAATTATTTTTAAGGACAAAAATGTCAATTTAACATTACAGGGGGAAAAACTACCACTTTTAAAATAACTGAAGGGGGAAAACAACCACTTTAATAACACAGGGGGGAAAAAGTGTTATATGCACATAACATAGGGAGAAAAAGTGTCATTTTCCCTATATAATTTCAAGAAGAAAAAGTGCCATTTTCCCAACTATATTTTTTCTTTTTGGCCTTAACACGTAAACCAGATAACTTTGATATAAATAGTCTCAAGCATGATATACATAAATCTTCCAAATTAGATAACTTTGATATTAATAGTCTCAAGCATGATATACATAAATCTTCCAAATTAGAAGAAAGTTCGTTCCAAGCTGTTAAAACTGTAGAACGGAATTTTAGAAAACAATATTTCACATCTATATCAAGTACTCCAGATTACAACCATATATATAGACATAAAGAAAGCTTTAGAAAGGTGTATACAAAATACCAGAAACTACTCCTCTTCTCAAGGCTATAACTTTCTAAGAGTAAATATGGCTGCCCAAGACAGATATTTTCCAGCATTTCCAACACAAGCAAATTGTAGAAATGACTGTTCTTACCTCTTAGACTGCATAGAGCTTTATGACCTGATCAATCATCTGTCGACAAACAGGGCAATCCCCTTTCCTGCTTTTGATATCATTTGAGCATGACAAGCAGCCAAACATGTGACCGCAGGGAACGCATGCTGCCTCAACAGGAGATTCCCAACATATTATGCACAATGGAGAATTGTGTAGTTTATCTGTTTTCTGTAAACCTTCTTGCTCATCTACAGGAGAAGACGAGAATTCCACTGGAGTAAGATCTATGGTTGGATAATGAACTGATCTTTCACTTAATACTGGCTCGGGAGCTGGTGGAGCTGAAGGCACTGCAAAATCTGTTGTATGGTGTATACCGTCTTGAGTTCCACTGTTGTCAAGTTGATTCTTGCCAGGACTTCTTCCATGCACATTATCCCGCCTTCTACTATTTTCTTTGGTGGGATTATCGATCCATTCACTGCTGTAAACATCCGAGGATGTTAGTCTGCTAGTTGATCCTCTTGGATCCTGAGTAGGATTTTGAGCAGCACTCTCCCATCCATTGCACTGAACTTTGGCCAAGGCATCAGCAGGTGGAGGCTTTGACCCTGATATTGCCCATCCACTGTACTATTCTATGGAGGGTTCATCTATCCATCCATTGCAACTCAGCTCTGAGGTGAGACCTTTCCATAATGATTGGACCCATCTACGCCATTTCCCCATTCATTATCTCGGACTTTTGGTGGTTCATTCCCCCATCCCTGGAAGCTCATGTCTGATGGTGTGGGTCTAACAACTGAGCCCCAACCATTCGCATTTTTTGCTTCGGAGCTGTGGGCAATAACAGTACGTGGTTCCCTAGCTTCTGTTGAAGATTGAATGGAAGCACTGATTCCTCTGGCTAATTCCATTGCCTCGGCAGCAGTTTCAGCTGCAGATTCTAGTACTCTCATTTGGAAATTGTCTGCTATGTCGGGACGGGTCACCTGAATGCCAACAGTTCATCAATGTGAAAGAGTTCATAGCAATCTTCCTAAGATGAAACTGAAGAGAATAAAGCCACTAACTACACTCATGTATAGGGAAACTACAGTGAACTAATGCAATAGTCCATTCTTTTTCTTATTCCATGTTTTCTAACTTCAAGACCTTTTCCTGACACAGTTTCTACAACAGCTTTTGTGACATATATAGCCAGCCAAGATGGCCAAGGATACACACTTGTAAGTTGTAACCACAAGGTCACAAGTTCGAATCCAAACCTCTCTTAGTTTGAGCCGGTCAGCAATGAGCAACCTAGGCTGGTTTACCTCATTGTAGTCCTTTGCTGGCTAAGGTCACAAGGCAGTGTTTACCTAGTGTACACCCTCGAGTAGTAGCTGCGGGTTTCCCTCGTCACCCCAAAAGCACAGCATATATGTAGAATGTAGTAATTTGGGTCACAATTCTGCATTTTACCTGAACACCAATGCAAGCTTTGTATAGGAAGTGAAGTTGATGTTTGTCGCCGTGGCTTCCAGATGCAAACTTATACTGAGATTCTGGTATGAAAAGTAGACGGTGAAAAAATTGGATAAAATTATTTATTCCAAATCACAAATGAAATTAGTTGTTTATTGAAAACTACGTGACTACTAAGATGAGTTACTTGTGGACTTGTCAGATATTATCACTGCAGGATCCACTTGTTGGAAATTTGGTTCTTCGACATTGGTCCTCCATAAAGAAATGACAGTCCGAGGTTGGGCATCCTGCAATTTAAGGAACTTAACATTCCAGCGAAAATGAAATGATAAAGCTATATCTAGATCGTAAGGAAAAATAGGATAAATGGGCATAAGGTTACTGCATATAACAATAATATGGTGGCAATAGATACATTCAATACCATTTGAATGCTTAGACCATTGCCAATGAATACATAGTAGCAGCTAAAGCAAAATAGTGTTACAAATAAAGAAATAAACGTGTATGTGTAATTGCGTATGATGTCAATTTACAATCAATTACCTGTAAGGAAGAATATATTGCCAGTTCCAGTTTAAGAGGCTTTGTAGAATCATGTGGAACAACTACAGCCCAGCTACAATATTCAATATTAAGCAGAATCAGAAAACAATTTTAGTACCTTAGTAACAGTAGCCTTATCAAGACAATCATACTAACATCTTTCTTGATAACAATTTAGGAGCCAACACTTCAAGAAAGCTTGGGCCATAAAATTCTCTCAGCCACCCCGAGAAAATACAAATGTGGCTCTAAATTCACAAAACAAAATCACAGTTCAATCATCAAAATATGCAAGTACACAAAGCTTTGGATAATTTCATATACGTACCCACCTCAATGGTACGCACAACGTTGCTAAAGCCCTTCACCCGAGCAACTTGAAGAGGAGTTTGGGAGTCATCATTCTTAACCAAAGCATTTGCTAAAGGGAAAAATTCCAAATGGTTAACAAAATTCACGGAAAAGGTAAATACCAGAACAGCCAAATATTAGTGCCATCATAATGATGAATCATCAAACTAAACAAATTATACTATTTTCCCTGCCTTCAAATATGTATAACCATACCTCCGTGGAAAAGAAGCAACTGAACAATATTATCTAGACCTCTGCTAGCTGCATGGTGCAGCGGTGTGCCAGCATTATGCCCTGAAGCAAATAACCACTAAATATCATCACAAGTGTGAAAATCAAATTCAAATTACAAATCCACAGAGCTTCAATGTTGTTCTCATATCATGGATTGACACACACACACACACATATATACATACATAACCGATCAAAGTCACCTATATGAGCTATATCACAACTCAATTAAAAAGACCTACATACTTTATTTCCAAAACAACTGAGTAAATTGATTTCACCACACCACATAAACTCCATCACATAAGGTACAAGAATTTCCCTATCCACATACTCCTATTTTTCTCAAATAAACACAGAATACCGGGCCGATAGGCATTAACATCAGCACCAAGTTCAATCAATGTTCTAGCAGTCGCAAAGCGTTCGGAACTCATGCAGGTTGCAATTAGTGGAGTCTTTCCCTCTCTGTCTACCCACTGCACAGTAAGCCTCTTAACAATTAACACTAGAATTATTACACTCGCTGACATACTAGTACTAGTTATAAAAGAAGAAGCAGAAAAAAACTGTTTATACCTCAAGGCTGGTGCCATCTCTACGGAGTGTGCTGATAGCTTCGATGTTTCCATCGACGGCATGTCTGTACAATAACTCGTCCTTGGATTGCTGTTGCCCCATGTTAGCTTTTCGATTTATTGGCGAAGATAGAGAGCGATGAAATTGGGAGCATGATTGAAGGCGCCTCAGTATCATCGAGAAAGATAAGTTATTGCCATACCATTTAAATTTTATTTTATATATATATATATAATACTCCGTACAAGTTTTCAGCTTTGCCGACCTTACTCTAAGTCCAAATTAAAATCATATTTGGAACAGCCTAAAATATTTTTTTGAATTTATTGCGTTTGGGGTGGTGTAAGCATACTACATGTGTTTGAGGCATTGGCAATGGGGTAACATTTTCAAGGATCATGATATCAATGCATTGCACTACTTCCTACCTAGGATTCTTTATTGCACACATGTTATTTATGTATTGGTTTGGATGGTGACAATCCTACTTATCCCACGTGCGAATATTCTGATAGATTGAGGAAGGTGATGTGACTATATAATTTGTTCGGGATTTCTCTTAATCCCGTGCTAGAGTAAGTTCTTCCCGAACACATAAGATCGAGAGGACTAACACGACTAAAAATCTTACTATGCTGCACGAGAAAGGCTATTTCCCGACCATGATTTGGTTGGGGAAAACATAAACCTGGTCCGTTATGTTCGGGAAATGAGCCTGGTAGCATCCTGTATGATATCTGAGCATATAATTAAATATTCGAGTAGGGTATAACCCTTATCAAATAGCCCTTTCTAAGGGGTTGCATCTCAAGGATCGCCTTCACTTTTGCTAGAATATATAGGTTCGGTCTCTCGCTTAGTCATCATGAAATTGAGAAATTTCCTAGTCTGCACTACAAACATCCACTTAGTCAGGTTTAGGCACAACTAGTAATGGCCCATGATCTCGAAACAAGCTCTCAGGTCTTGAGGAGGGACCATTGGGTTTCACTTTTCACTAGCATATCATCAATGTAAGCTTTTGTGGTATTTCCGAGCAGATCTATAAATAATACTATGACAATTCTCTAGTATGTTGCCCTAGCATTACGCAAGTTGAACGGCATTACCTTGTAACAAAAAATAACCCGTCTGGAGTGATGAAGAAAGTCTTGCTTTTGTCCTCCGAGGCTATCATTTTCTGGTTATAACCTTTGAAAGCATCCATGAAGCTCATCATCCCTCCCCCGACAGTCTCATCCACCATCTGATGCATGCTCAGCAAAGGGTTTGTATCCAAAGGGCAAGCTCGGTTCAAGTCCGTGTAAACGGTGCACATTCACCAAGCGGGCAGTTTTGGAATGAGAAAAACATCTGCCACCCAACCCAGGTAAACAACTTCCCAAATATGCCCCAGCCCGGCTAAAGTTTTCACTTCTTTCTTTACAAACTCTCGCGTATTGGAAAACAGATGTCGTTGCTTTTGTTTGACCGGTTTGGCGAGAGGACTCACGGGCAACTTATGACAAATAACTTATCGACCCACACTTAGCATGTCTTTCGGGCCCCAAGTAAATATATCGGCATATTCCCTTAGTATGCTTAAAATGATTGCTTTCAATTCATCGTCTAATGCCTTTTCGATCTTAATTATACCTGATTTGGGTGACCTAGATCCAATAGAACTTCCTCAATCTCATCATGTGGCTCAGGTTGTTCTCTCTTGTGTTCGTCTTTTCGCTTCAAAATAGTATTTACTCGAGAAGATTTAGCTTCTTGCTTTTGGACTGCTAGGACATAACAGTTTCGGGCTGAGCGCACATCGCCTCGTAGTGTTCTGACTCCTTCGGGTGTTTGGAATTTCATACACAAGTTTGGTATAGAAATAACCACTCCAATTTGAGAAATACTCGGTCGGCTTAAGATCACGTTGTGAACGCATTCCAACCTGACTTCCAAAAATTCCATTTCGACTCGGAGAATCCTTAGGTACATATCGATCTCAACGGGTAAGCGTATCATGCCTTCCGATTGAATAATATCCTCAGTGAAGCCGAACAAGGGAGTTTGGATTAGTGTCAACATAGCAGCTTCGAGCTTGAGCTTGTTGAACACGCCCAAATAAAGCACATTGACACTCCTACCCGTGTCCACCAACACCTGCTCGACATCAACTTCCATTATATCGATGGTAATAACCAAGTGTTGGTCTCGATTGGTTGGTCAAAAGTCTAGAGGGGAGGGATGAAAATCTAACTTAAAGTGCACAACGGAATAAATGTACGTAAAGTTTTATGCTCAAAGATGAAGTGTTTGTGAGATGTTCAACACATGCAGTATGATAGAAATGTACAGTATATAAGATGTGTATGAAGATATGTATTGTGTGTGCAAAGTCTAGTGTACGTGAAAGGGCATTGTATTCAAAGTGCAAGGAGTAAAGTTCAAAGTAGTGAAAAGTAAAGACAAACAAGTAAATAAAACTAAGCAATGGAGTGCGGAGTGAATTGGAGTTCCTTGGATTGCAATGCAGAGATATTGGCAAGAATTGAGGCGATGCGAGGGTTGTGATCTTTGGAAAACACTTTGCTAATGCTAAGACGATATGGTCTTAGCCTCTTAGGCAAATGCTATGCCTAAGGCATTTCATTAAACACCTTTCCTACTTGCACTTCCCGCCTTGCAATCTGAGAGGGCCAAGTCCGGAAGAAAGCACGTAGGCAAGGTGTTCGATGAAATGCCTTAGGCATAGCATTTACCTAAGAGTCTAAGACCGTATCGACTTAGCATTAGCAAAGTGTTTTCCAAAGATCACAACCCTCACATAGCCTCAATTCTCGCTAATATCTCTACATTGAAATCCAAGAAACTTCAATTCACTCCGCACTCCATTGCTTAGTTTCATTTACTTGTTTGTCTTTACTTTTCATTGCTTTGAACTTTACTCCTTGCACTTTGAATACGATGCTCTTTCCTAGCTTTCTAGTGCAAATGCGTGGTTATGTTTGACCACACAACTTTCAATTCCAAGTGTCTAATTTTTGAGAATGACATTCCAGGAATCTTCATTTCCAACCTACTATCCATCCACCGCTAACTCACATCATGTCATGTGGTGGCAATGTGCTTGTATGACTTGTATGGTAACCGAGTCTGCTTTCCAAATTGATATGGACTACATACGCTTGGGATTTGTATTTTAAACTTTGGAACACCACGTATGCAATCTCCTTTAATCAATTTTTTCATGTCATGATAATTCATAAAGAAAATTGTCATTTTGGTTCGCTGACTATAGAGGTCCTGTTAATTGCAATCCACGTCTTTCAAAAGTGTTAATTGGATACCTTGACTATTCAATTATATCAATTTTGGTCACTCCGGCCAAATTTTGCCGAAATCTCTTAACTACTCACTTAAGGCTTAATCTTAGGAGCAAAATAGTCTTTTCCAATAGTCTTGCCGGAAAAGTAACCTAGAATCACCGGAAACTATTTCCGTTCATATTCCCCGACGAATCGCTGAAGCCGGCGACTTGTCTTCAAGAATGTGAAAGCATAGCGAGGCAATTTTTGGTCTTTACTTGAAAAACCCAGAAATTGCAAACTGCTTGTATAATAAATCATTATAAATCAAAGCATAAAAGCTTAAATCAAACAATGAAGGGAAAAAAATAGGGGCAATAAAATTTGTCCAGGGAAAGAATCATAGCCTCGCATAGGGCGTCCCCCCACCGATCGAACACCATCTTGGGCAAAATGAAACGGCAATTCTCAGGCTCTATCACTCCCCCACACCCAGAAACAAGCAATAGATTCGAAAAGTGTTGTCTTGGAGCTTCGCAGCCACGTATTTGGACCCACAATCGGAGCAGTAGGAGGGGTTGCAGCCCATTATTCTATAAAAACTTCGATTCTTTGCTTCTCATCGGAACAAATTTCACACATAAATGTTGAACCATCGGGTTTCTTTGTCCCATCTTCATAAGCTTTACCCATACGCGTCGAGGTCGAACATTCGTCGAGGAAGATGAACAGAAATAATTTCCGGTGATTCTAGGTTACATTTCCGGCAAGACTATGGGAAAAGACTATTTTGCCCCTAAGATTAAGCCTTAAGTGAGTAGTTAAGAGATTCCGACGAAATTTAGCTGTCAATTTGGCAGAGTGACCAAAATTGAATAGTCAAGGTATCAAATTAATACTTTTGAAAGTCGTGAATTGCAATTAACATGACCCCTATAGTCTGTGAACCGAAATGACAATTTGCTCTATGTCCAAGTTTTTTATGCCACAAATCTGTGTCACATATACATACATACATATATGTATGTATGTATGTATGTATGCATGCATGTATTCTGCAACGCACTAATTTGTTAATTAAAATATAACAAATAACTTGTTGGTTCTGTTGATCTTTGACAATGCACTGATCTTTGGTAAAGTTCATATTCAACTGCTAATCACATAACTAGCTAATGTTGATAAGATTTGCTCTCAGACCAATTCCAATGGTGGTAGTCATGGAACATTTTGAATACCAATAGAATGTATTTGTCTTTTGATTCCATCTCCAAACGTTACCTTGCCTTCAGTTGGCTTTATACACTCAAGATTGCTCTCATCTCCAGTCATGTGATGAGAATACCTGCTGTCAAAATACTGTATATCTTCATTTTCCTTTTAGATCTTTTCATGGTTGCACCATGTGACAGATTATGTCAACCTTACCAACCCAGATATGTTTTCTGAATGGTGTCATCCACTTCTACTTATAATTTTATTTTCTATGATCTCGATACGTAACAACACAAATAGTGAAGCCTTGTTCAGTATTTCTAGGTGAGACAACCCTTTTACATAGATAGATGTTGCATGGTTCTAGGGGCAAATTATATACCATGGACAGAGTCTGCTTTGTATTGTGGACCCTGGTCCAAAAACAACCTTAAGATTCTGTATCTACACTTGACATATTATTTACATGCAGTTAATTGTTTTTATGACGGTAAACAAATTGAAGGCACATAACATATGATAATTACAGATATATAATATAATATAATAACTATAGACACATAAATTGTTAATTGCAAGTATATATAGAATATGTTAAGGGTAGACACATAAACAGAATAATGTTATGTCATGCTGCCATCAGTATTTGCAGGAATAAACCTTCAAATATTCTACAAGAATGATTTTTGGATCAGTTCTTCTATAAATAAAAATTAATTGCGTTGAGAGTAATTTTTGCTTTACAAGTTGCCTGAGATGCCAGTCCAAATTTGTCTAATGTTATGGCAGTGTTAGCTGAGATGACCTGACTTACCAAGCACTAGTAAAATTTACCATGAATAATTTAGCTAGCTTGCTCTTATATATGCCATCATAAATATCCATAGTAACAATGTTGAAGATATATAGTAAATTAGTAATGTGTTACTAGACATTAAAACAAGATTATTCAGCAACTTAAATAATATTTTGGTATTATAGAGTTTAAAATATTATTTTAATTTAATTGGTTTTTATTAATTTTATTGATCAATGTTGGTCATTTAAAAATATTAATTTTTGTGATCTAAAGATTTTATGTATTTCATAAGAGTTAGCTAATATTACATCAACAACAACTTTGTAAGGCGCCAGTTGCGTGAAAGAGAATCCAACGTGTAACTCCGTTATTAACTGAATATTTGTTTCAGCATAGCTTCAAGAACACTACTGTCTACTGATCAGACTATTCTCATAAATGACTTGATATTTTAAGGTTCTTGTATCGTTCCTTGTTGGATGAGAATATGTGTGGCATATTTTTGGAGATCTGATTTTGTGTTGGCTTATTGTTTCTTTAATCTTGAGATGAGAATAACCCTAGCCAAGTTAATTAGTCTATTGACTTAGTAATTACAGGTTACATGTTTGACTCCCATTGTGAGTAACATATTGATTTCCTTAGTTTAAATCGATTAACTATGAACAATTTAAGTTAGTTTGCATTCTTTGATCCTTTAACGATTAGGATTTACAAGGTGGGGTTCTTTTTTCCCCATGATAATATGTGGGAGGGTATAATTACTCTGGACATTTTTGAAGACATTATGTTGCCATTGCCTTGTAACCTGGCCAATTAAGTTGATTAGGCTGATGATTTAGTAACATTGTCTTGTGGAAGCCCGTATGAGCAACTCAGTTGGTCACATGGGTGAAGTTTGGGAAGAAAGATCAAAGGTCGAGTCTCACCAGCGACAGTGTGGGAACGATCTCTCAAAGTGAGGGGTTCATTGTGTGCAGTAAGCAAATGTCGTCTAGTCTATGTATTCAACTAAATTACCATGATTTACCTCATCCCAGATGCTCTGTCGAGCCGGAGCGTGAGCTTGTGGACTAGTTACTTTTGACGGGCTCCAAACAATACGTAGAGCATAATTTCTTTTTATCAGGTGACACAAAGATACTTAAACTCATAACCTTTGGCATGGAGTTGATGACTCTGATACCAAATTAAAGTATGCGTTTCATCTCAATTAAATATCTAAATTGATAGTTAAATTGCACATTTATATATTATATTCTCAACAATAATTATTTTAATATACTTATGACATTTTTGGTGACATTATGTTGCCACTGCCATGTGGTTCCTTTTCAAGCGTATAAAGCAGTCAAAAAAAGCATTGCCTCTTTTCCCATCTTATCATCATTGGCTTAAAAAGAGGAAGAGATTCCACCAACAAATTCCAGTCTTGTGGGGGAAAACATACTGATCATTGCTGTATACTATACTGTATATATTAAAGGTGGAGATTTGGATGGGTTAATTAAACTTCATGAGCCACTGAAAAATAAGTTGAAGACAAATCAATAACGTGTTATGTGAAATTTTATTAATTTAGAGAATTAACTTTTTTCATTCAAAATATTATTTGTTTTACCACAATTGATTCTTGACTTCTTTTGTAAATTGTTAAAATTTTATAGCAAGACACAATTGTTAGAAATTATCTATAATTTCTAAAATTTCATAAAAGTCAATGATGTTAAATAAAAATTGTGTTGGTAGTATAAGTTGTATTAAGTATTTATTTTTTGTATTATTTGTGTTATACCTTTACATTTTATTTCTAGTTTTACCCTTTACATTTTTTCTTTTGATATTTTATTTAACATTAGTACTTAACAGGAATAAAAAAAATTGTTAATGATTAAATGACGACATTCAATGCATTTCTTTGATTTTTTTTTTTTTTGTAATGTACATTTATACTTTGTACCAAATCGGGTATTAACTTGGGCAATCAAATAAAAGTCAAGAATGTAATGATCTGCAATAGATCAACAGATGAGTTAAATAGTATTTATGCCAACCAATGGCTAAAGCAACAAGAACTAATAGAATTCTTGATCGGTAGAGATAGTTAAATTGGTAGATAATGTCTCATGAAAAACTAGTGATAAATTCAATAGAGAATGTCAAAACCAATAGAGACATGGTTGGCAAACCAATGTGGCGCATTTAAGAAAAAAAATTGATATCAACATACTTATTCATATCAAGAGATCAACAAACTAAGTTTAATTTGAATTTCAGTAGAGACAAGATGATAATATATTCTTAAAATGTCAAAAAAACTTAAGTACCGAGAACAAAGAATGTTTGTTGGAATCAGTAAATCAACAAATCTAGTATTCCGTATATATCTACCGAAAAAAGAGATGTATATTCGGTGTTATTCTCAAAGTAAATACATGCGATCCAGTGATTCTGACACCAAAATAATAAAATCAAAAGGCTACTAAGTTTTTTTTTTTTTTTTTTAAAAGTCATTCTTTATACATAAGTGTTATGGAGATCGGAAAAACTACTAGGCAAGTAATGCAACTTAAATTAGAGATAGTTCTAAACACTAGCTATCAACCTTTATAAATTTGAAAATTTCCAAATCCAGTAGACATAGCAAATTTATCAATTAAAGTATAAAAAAAATACTCCTACAAAGCTTAGAGTAGTGTGTGCAAAGATTTAAAAGGTAGACTTTTGGTAGTTAAATTTTGTCAAAACTACTTATAAAGAAAACTCACAATCTTCCAAGCAATACTCAAGAAATATAAGCTTTCATTGATTTATCGAGATTAAACAAAATGTCTAACACCATTTATTTTTAGACAAATTCTCAATATTGTAGGTGAACGTGTTGAAAGGTAAAGTAACTCAATGGGACTTGATGGTTGATCATTGGAGTGAACAACCGAAGCAATGAATTAAGGGTAAAATTAAAGGACTTTGTGGAATTGGAAAATTTTGTTGTGAAGGACTACTATTAGAGACATAAAACCAAGTAGCGGAGCAACTTTGTGATCAAGCTAATATAAGCTTTGTGAAAGGGCTAATTCACTTGTGTTTTTGGTTTAAAATACATAGAGAAATTCCTAGTTTTTGTAAAGGAGATTAGTGTATTAGGGGAACTACACCACCAACTAAACCACTGTAAAAGCTCCCTCTTTCTTTCTACTTTCTTGATGTAATCTATTTTACGTGATCCACATACACATATATATATACCTACGTACCACAATAGGCATTTCCTCAAACTAAGTTGCAATTTATCTCTCAAAAAGGTAATTAAGTAAAAGACTTTGGGTGTGCACATTTCTTTTGCTATTTTTATTAAACTAAAAAATTTGTAAAAAAATTATTCAACCTTTTAGCTTCCTAGACCCAACTTTTAACCTACCCAGAACCAACAAAATAGTCCAAATTAACCATACTCTCAAGTTACCCACCTACATTAATATGCATTTTACTTATTTAAAATTCACATAAATAGTCTTTTAATTTGTTTCCTCCTACAGATACCATCTAGTTAACCTAGATTCGGCCAAGTCCTACATATAGCATCTAGTGAACCTAGATTTCGGCCAAGTCATGTCCACAAAATTTATCTTTTATTCCAATCTTAAAGTTACACTAGCAGCTTGCATATCAACTGTTTCAAACGGTAGAGAACTGTACTATAAATTGCATATTTAATTTGCCACCTATGTATTATACCAACCTCCATGATTTGAAATTATATGCTATTACTTTTTGGTGCGCCATAAATACTTCTCTTTCATGCGTATACTTTACAGATCAACATCTCATTCCAGAATTATACGCTAAATTAAAACTCTTTGATGCACTATAAATACTTCATGCAAATGCTTATTTCTTCATATCTCACTCTTCAAACTGCAGGTAGATAGCTTCTCCTACATGAGATTTCTGCTGGTTTAGGATGAGGTAATCTGCATCCTGAGGTTTAGATAAGATCAGAATTTTTGCTGCTGCTTCTAGACCTTGGGTTGCGGATTATCTCTGCCTGACTGGCAATATAATGTGTTTTACCATGCACCCTAATGTTAATGAGGTGCCTATATCAGAGGTAAATTGATATCGTTTTACTTTTCTATTTACTACTCATTAATCAATTTAACTATTCTTTCTTTGATATTATTTTAATATTATTTTATAGATTTTAAATTTAATTTGTTTTGTGTTTAATTATATTTTTGAATCATAATTAAACATTGTTAATCAAACCAAATATATAAAATGAAACAGAAGGTGTAATTTCTTTTTGCTTCGTGTGAAATCCTTTTCATTTTGAACCTTAATTACTCAATGTTTTTGCTTCATGTGAAAGCATGTGATGAAGCTATCAAGATAATCGGTTTCTTGAATCTTTACAAACTTTTCTAGCATGTCAGCAATCTTAACACTTTTCAAGACATAAAAAAAAAAAAACAAACAACAAAAAAAAAAAAAAAAAACAAAACAAAAGGAATAATGTTTTTAGTTTAATAATTTCGCTATTTTTGCATCAGCCCAATGCTTAGAATTATATATTGTTTGGATTCTTTGAGGTATAATATTTGTTTAGAGTGATTATTATTATTATTATTATTATTATTATTATTATTATTATTATTATTATTATTATTATTATTATTATAATATTGTTGTTGAATATATTAAGTTGTACTATTGCAAATTTCTCTTATTTTTATTATTTACAGACTATTTATTTATTTTATAGGGACTTTTGATCACTAATTATGCGCAAAGGCAATTTATTGTGTGGACCATGGTCCACATAGCTGCGTGGACCATGAATATAAGGTACATTATTTTTGTACTGAAGGTACATTATTTTTATATGAAGATATATTATTTTATAGTACTATAAAATAATGTACTTTCAGTACAAAAATAATGTACCCTAAAATAATGTACTTTATGTACAAAAATAATGTACTTTTAATATATTTAAAAATGTACTTTTTATTTATGGTCCACACAGCTATGTGGACCATGGTCCATGCAATAATGATTGATGCGCAAAGATATGGGCAGCTTTATGAAAAATAACTTCATGAAATCACTTCATCCCTTACCTAACAAGGTGGAATTCCTAGGCCCCATATCTCAACAATTAGATATGATAAAATAGTGGAGGGGTAAATTAGAGTAATACTATCACACTACGATTGTCAGAGCTTGGTCATGTATTTTTATCCACAATCTATACAACCTATAAACTTGTAGGGCGAAAATAAGTCAATTATATATATATATATTGTGTGTGTGTGTGTGAGACTCTGATTTGCACTATTAAGAATTAGTCTTTATTATTTATATTTATTGTTTATTTGTTTGCCTAGTCTACTTGAGGAGCAGATGTAACTGTTCCTCCTTTTGTGGCATTGTATGTATTTAAATACCTGTGTAAACTCTGAATAAACATTGAGTTTCAAATTCTCACATGGTATCATAAGCCCTCTCTCTAACGAGATCTTTTTCCCCTCCCATCCCACCTTTTTTGCTTTCCACTTTCCGGTCATGGCAGCTACCAGCTCCCCGGCTATTGTTCATATTCATGCTCCAACTCATTTATCAATCAAACTAACATCCTCCAACTTCCCTATCTGGAAGAAATAAGTTGAGTCCACTCTTATAAGCCTAGATCTTCTAGGCTACATCACATGAGCTACTAAGGCTCCGGCCAAGTACTCTGATGAGGCTCGCACCACGTTAAACCCGGCCTACACAACCTGGTTTAGACAAGATCACATAATCCTCAGTGCCATCCTTGGTAGCCTGTCAGATGTTTTGCAACCTGTTATTTCCTCCGCTGCGTCTGCACATGATGTCTGGACTCGCTTGTCAGTTACTTTTGCCGCTACTTCACGCGGTCGAATCGTTTCGCTCAAAGCAAAGTTGGCCAGGAATCCGAGAGCAAACCGGTCGATTGACGCATATATGAGGGATATGCGTTCGATCGCCGATGATCTGGCTTTGGCCCAATGTCCGGTTTCGGAAGAGGATCTCGTTGTCCACATATTCACCCAACTTGGGGATGAATACAACTCTATAGTGGCAGCTCTTCGTGTCCGAACCGATGCTATCTCATTTGGAGAATTACATGACGTTCTTACTGACTATGAACGTCTGATGAAGGATAATGAGGCTACCTCACCTGTTCATATGCCCACTGCTAATGTTACTTAGAGACGGACCACTGGTTCTAATGACGCTCACTCTCAAGGGTACACCAAGCGTGGGCGAGGTGGTTCGGGCTTCACTAACGGGCGTCCTCCACGGAGCTCCGTTAATCGGCTAGCCAGGTATTGCAACTATTGTGATTACCCCGGCCATGACACCAAGTACTGCCGCAAGTTAGCTAAATTTCTAAAGGAAAATGGTGTACCCGTACTCGAGCCGCAAAGCACTACGCGACCACCCCCTTCAGTTCACGCAACCTCAACTGCCAATATGCCGACTCAGTCATGGCTCATGGCTCATAGACTCATGGGCTTCCCACCACACTGTGAACGATTCCTTGTCTCTTCACACGCTGTCTGACTACAAAGGGCCTGATGAAGTCATGTTGGGTGATGGTAAGTCCCTTCATATATCTCACACCGGGTCAGTTTCTTTTCCCTCTAAAAGTCGGTCTCTTCACTTATCTGACGTGTTATGCGTTCCGGGTCTACAAAAGAACCTTGTTTCGGTTTCTAAACTCTGTCGAACTAACTCTGTCTCGGTTGAATTCTTTGACACATACTTTGTTGTTAAGGATCAGCAATCGGGCACTCCTCTCATGCAGGGTCCGGTCGTGAGTGATGTTTACGCTCTTCCTGTCCAGCAGCCGCAACTCAATGTCACCACCAAAGCTTCGTTGTCAAATTGGCACCACCAATTCGGGCATCCCAGTATTCCAGTTTTATCATCTCTTCTGAAAAATAATTGTGTTAATTTTACGCATAATGAACTCGCATCATTCTATTGTAATTCGTGTCACGTGAATAAAAGCCATAAACTGCCGTTCTCCTTTAATTCAATGTCGAGTAGTCGACCGTTGTAGCTAATCTACACGGATGTGTGGAGCTCTGCAACAGTCTCGGTCGATGGGTTCAAATATTATGTTAATTTTGTTGATCATTTTACTAAATATGTTTGGCTTTTCCCACTAAAACTTAAGTCAGATGTATTTATTGTCTTTGTTCAATTTAAACGGATGGTGGAAAATTACTTTGGCTACAAAATTGTGTCCGTGTTTTCTGACAATGGTGGAGAATATTTAAAACTAATTCCAGTTTTTAATTCTCTAGGTATTTCACACTTCACTTCACCCCCGCATACACCAGAACATAATGGTCCGGCAGAACGCCGACATAGGCATATTGTGGAGACGGGAATGGCGCTTCTTCATTATGCGTCTATACCCGTCTCGTACTGGTCCTATGCCTTTCAAACTGCAGTCTACCTAACAAATCGTATGCCCATAGCCCTCCTTGGTCATATCTCTCCGTATGAGAAACTCTTTAACAAACACCCAAATTACAAAAAAATTAGACCATTTGACTGCTTGTGTTACCGCTGGATGAAGCCGTATTTCCCATCCAAATTAAGTTCAAAATCTTTGCCGTGTGTTTTTATGGGATACTCGTTGAGTCAGTCAGCCTATAAATGTTTAGAAGTGTCTAGTGGGCGTCTCTATATCTCTCGTCATGTTCGATTTGTACCTACTGTATTTCCATTCACCACCTTGGCTAAACAAGTCGTGCCTTCTCAAGCCATGCAATTAGGAGTGTCTATGTCTTCCTCTACTCCTTATACTACAGGTATTACAGGGTTGTCCAATGTTACTGCACCTCCGGCATCTTTGAGAATTGCAAGAGACTCAGCTCTGGTCACTGCCTCGGTGATTGCCCAACCACCGTCGACTGGGTGGTTCCAGAAGCTCCCTCGCGCACACAGGTGGAGGCCAGTTGCGTCAGGAGCGGTGTAGAGCTCCGACCGACAACGCACTAAAGAATGATTTGTGGCGAGCAGCTATGTTAGACGAATTCAGTGCATTGGTGAATAACTCCACATGGGAGTTAGTGCCCCGGGCTAATCACAACGTGGTTGGCTGTAAATGGGTGTTCAAGGTGAAGCGCAAGGCTGATGGATCTGTAGACCGTTTCAAGGCTCGTCTAGTGGCCAAAGGCTTTTAACAAGAACCTGGGCGAGATTATTTTGAGACCTTTAGTCCGGTGGTCAAGCCGCTCATGGTACTGATTATTTTAAACATTGCCTTGTCACAGGGTTGGTCGCTACGTCAATTAGACGTGAATAATGCGTTTCTAAATGGCACCCTACACGAAGAAGTTTACATGGCCAAACCAGCGGGCTTTGTTGATTCAGGGAAGCCGGATCATGTATGTCAGTTGAGGAAGGCGATTTACGAGTTAAAACAAGCCCCCCGGGCTTGGTATCTCGAGTTGTCTTGCTTTTTAGTTTCCTTTGGTTTTAGGAAATCAGTTGCAGACACATCTTTGTTTATTTATTGTAATGGCTCCATTTCCTTGTATTTTCTAGTGTATGTCGATGATATAATTGTAACAGGCAATAATGAAGACTTCACCTCAGGGTTCATCCGCAGTCTCGCAGAGCGATTTTCTTTAAAAGATTTAGGGTCATTGCATCATTTCTTAGTTGTGGAGGTGGTCCCTACGGCCAATGGTGTATTCCTTTCCCAAAGTCAGTATGTGGCTGAAATTTTGGATCAGTTTGGCATGACGGGGGCGAAACCGGTCTCTACTCCGATGTGTACATCCGTGGATTTGGCGTCCGATGTCACGCCTTATGACTCCACAGCGTATCGTCGTGCCATTGGTCGCTTGCAGTATTTGGCTATTACCAGACCAGATATTTCGTTTGCGGTTAATCGCCTGACACGTATATGGCGTCGCCCACTGAAGGGCACTGGCAAGCTGTGAAGCGGGTACTATGTTACTTGAAAGGTACACTACTCTTTGGTCTACACCTCCAGCGAACCAGTCCACTCTCTCTTGTAGCTTATTCTGATTCAGACTGGGTGGTGCTTGTGATGGGGGGCGGTCTACAACGGCCTATTGTGTGTTTTTTGGGACTAATATTATCTCCTGGAAGTCTATGAAACAGCGGTCAGTTTCTCGTTCTTCTACTGAAGCAGAGTTCCGCGCGCTTGCTAATTCCGCTGCTGAAGTTATGTGGATTCAAAATCTGTTATGTGAACTTGGGATTCGTCTTCGTTCTACTCCGATGCTGGTCACCGACAACTTGAGTGCTTCGTACGTCTGCAAAAATCCGGTGTTTCACTCGCGTATGAAGCACTTAGCTCTGGACTATTTCTTTGTCTGTGAGCAGATCACTTCTGGCGCTTTACGTGTTAGTTATGTTCGCTCAGTTGAGCAGGTTGCTGATCTCTTAACTAAAAACCACTTGGTTATCGGTTATTTGATGTGTTTCGGTCCAAGCTTGGGCTCACTGACGGCGCCTCAATCTTGCGGGGGCGTATTAAGAATTAGTCTTTATTATTTATATTTATTGTTTATTTGTTTTCCTAGTCTTGAGGAGCATATGTAATTGCTCCTCCTTTTGTGGCCTTGTATGTATTTAAATACCTGTTTAAACTCCGAATAAACATTGAGTTTCAGATTCTCACATGCACATCCCTAGCGTGGGAGATGATTTCTGTGTGTGGTTTTCTTCTTTGCTGAGTACACTAACGAAGGGTGACCTCCTGCTGGCTATTGCAGTATTATACTACCTATGGAGAGCACGCAATCAGGCGGTTTGGGAGGGTTCATTGCCGCGTCTAAAAGGAGTGTGCAGCATGGCTGTAGGTACACAGCGGACAGGCCCAGCTCCTCCCACCACCGTCAGCTGCTGTCCATGGCGCCGCAGCTGGGCATGCAACGAACCAGCATCCAAAGTGCTATTTCGACGCCGGGTATCAGCCCTTGTCTAAGAAGGCCACGGTTGGCGCTGTGCTTATCTCCTCGGATGGCTCGTTTCTCGCCGCATTCAACGGCCCTATCTCCTACTGCTTTTCCCCATTGATGGCCGAATCTCTAGCTTACAAGGAAGTGTTTTCTTGGCTGCGGGGACGAGGGCTCATTTCTGTGGATCTTTACACCGCCTGCTCTAATCTTCAACGTTTGTTAGTGTCGGCTCATATTAATCTTTATTCATGTTGCATTTTCCATCAAGGCCTCTAGGGCTATCATATCGTCTTTTACTCATGGAGCACACACTCAGATCTGCTAATCTTGGAGCACACTCTCTTCAGACTCTATTTCTGAGATGTTTTAATCTACCCTTTACAGTTTGGTTTTCAAAAAAAAAATTTACTTTTAAATTTTTTAATTTTATTAATGGTTGGTATATATAGTACTTTCTTATAAAATAGTATTTAAAATTTGATTCTAAATTTTTTATTTACAATAGAAATTATAATTAAGTTGAAATTTTTAATTATAAAAAAATAAATAAAATAATAGATGATCCGTAAGAGTTTGAATGAGTATGGCCCACAAAATAGGAAGAAAAGGGAAAAAGTAAAGAGTAAATAGGAGAGAAAATTATAAGGTAACATAAAAGAGTTGTGACACAATTTGAAGAAAAAAGGAAAGTCCCATTGTGAATGTCCTAATGAGCAGTAATATAATTAACAAATAAACATAAAAGATCATCAAATGCAAATTTAAAGTCCCAAACTTTAATTGCAAATAAAGTATTCCTTTCCATTCTAGATTTCTAGTAGATACGGAGTATTAGTTTTCTTCAATAGAGAACAAATGGGTCAGCTAAGACATATTTCACAGAGAAGAATGGAGAAAGAATCCATTTACTTTGCTACTACTGTACATTTGAAGAATTTCACACAAGAAGCCATCGCCAATTAGTATTAACTAACTATTAACATTTGTCATGAGAAACGCTGATCCTCACACTTGAGCAGCGCCACCATTTGAGACCTCGAAACGCTTTGCCTGTTGTTAAGGACGTTAATATAGTTCTGAAGCCTAAATCGATCCGAGTTTGTGAGGGAGAAGGGCGGGTTTAGGATCAGAGAGGGCGCTTCCACTTGAAGGAACACTAACAAGTGCACTGCTTTCGAATAAAACACCACTGCGTTTTCTGCCCGGCCCATGTACTCATCGACCTGCAACAAACCGAAACAATTTCTACTAAGCAGTCGGAACAGCTTCAGGCGCAAGCGTTTCAAGCTGTGGAACAAAACAAGGCAAAAACATTGGAACAATAGTGGGGGTAGAGCGCATATAGAGCAAGTACTTACAGCCCCTTTCCTGCCGAAATCAAGGGCAGATTGGAATATCATGTCCATTGCATCTGGCACCTCTGTATTTCCTGAAACCAAGACAAAGCATATGTTTCAATAATCAGACCACCACACAAGTAGTCTAAAGTATCAAATCCAGAAAATAGTCCTTCCAAGATGCTAAAAACAGCATATATATATATATATATATATATATAGAGTAATAATCAAATGAGACCACATCTTCCCGTGAATCTTGTGAGACCCTTCGTAAATGCACACAAGCTACTATACGAATGCACACAGACTAGATTGTTTGCAATTCGCCCAGCATGAATGCACACAATCTACTCTGTGTGCATTCGTGTAGTAGCTTGTGTGCATTTTCGAAGGGTCTCACGGGAGCAAGGGATGCACTTGAACATATATTTGCGTTCATATGCGAATCAGTGTTCCCATGCGAACCTGCGAACTACTGAAAGAATGCACCGCAACTATTGCATCATTCGTGTAGTAGTGGCAGTGCATTCCTTCAGTTCGCACGGGAAGACCAATTTGCACCTGAGCGCGAGCCTATATATATATATATATATATATTAAGGACAAAAGACCAAGAAGCCATAACATAAATGAAGGGATGCAGCAACAGTTGCAGAATTTAAAAATCGAAGTTAGACCTGGCTCTACCAATTTGGCAAGTTCCTCTGCCTTCCCAACTTCAATGAGAAAAGCTCTTTGAATATTGGAGCTTATGTCCTTTGGTTCCAACACATCACAAGTGCCAACAGGTTGCTGTACATTGGGACTGCCCTCGCCCTTCAGCAATTCCCTTGTTTTAGTATTTTCCTGTGTTCGACTTCCTTCAACAGCCGAGGCTGCTTGTGTGTGACAAATATGTAATGCTTGTTTCCATATTGCAAGAATGACAAGTTGAATTGAAAATGCTTCCAAGTGTCTGCCTGACTCGATCTATTTAAAAGAAAATTAAAAAAAAAAAAAATTTAACAGAAGGCACATATTTTAAGCAATACAAAAAATGTTCCAGTGGAGCACACAATGCATAAAATCACACAGAACCACAAAGTTATTCAGTTTTTGAGCTGGAGAGAGTAGCAAATGAAAACATGCCTTTCTTTTCAATCCTGTCCCTCCACTGTGCTAAGGCATCCCTATAACTTTTTTTTTGGGTGACGAGAGAAACCCGTAGCCACTACCCGAGGGTGTGCATGTGGTAAACCCCGCCTGTGACCCTAGCCGGCAAAGGACCACAATGAGATAAACCAACCTAGATTGTCCATAACTGACTGGCTCAAACCAAGAGGGCTGAGATTCAAACTCATGACCTTGTGGTTACAACTTACAAGTTTGTATCCTTAGTCATCTTGGCTGGGGTTACCCCCTAACATCCCTATAACTTTGTGTGTGTGTGTGTGTGTGTGCAAGATAAGTAACTTTGTATAACGCAAATAAAACATTTAGTCACTTTAACATAACAAAGTAAACACAGCTATGAGTTACCTTCTCATTTACTAATTCCGTAATAGCAGAAGCACATTGCTGCAATGACTCAACTCTCCTTGAGCAGTCAGTTGATGGCTGCTCCAAGCTATCCGTAATTTCCATCAATCCTTGTGAAGTAGCAGGACCAGACATCTGGGTTTCCATGTATCCTGCACAACCAATCTTAACAGTTGCTGCATTAATATTGGGCACCGGTGCACTTGATCCTGGGTTCAAATTTCCTGAAGCTTGCTGGGAGCAGCTTGAGTTAAGTGGAACATTGCCGAGTTTAGAAGCATCAGTTGAAGATAAGTCCAGTGGAACAATAACATAGCTTTTATCAATTGACTCCAGTGAATCCATCACTGTAAACACAAATGTATACAAATAATCAGATCTTTCTAACCACAGATATATGCGAATGGGATTAAAAAAAAAGGTATCTTTTTAGAGAATGGTCTAAATCTAGTTGAAAGAGATTCAGGAAAATTATTGCAGTGCACCTTCTGGACAACTAGCTATTGGAGTATCAAAGCTGTCCTTTCTATCAGCTTTTGCAGCAACAGAAACTACATATGGTGATCTCTCTGGCAATATCCCAGCAAAAAATGGACTACTGTCAGGAGCATTGATATCATCATCTAGAGTGAAAGGTAAATCTTCTACAAATCGTTCTTCTGCAGTCGTAACAGGATTGTACTGGGATAAAAGAGAACCATCGGTTTCACTTTGAGGTCTCCTAATCCTGTGTACCACAATGAATTACACAAACTGTCTGACAGAAAAACATCAGGTTCCTCAATTCTCAAGAATACCGTCACTGAGTTTACCTGGAATGTCCACCTGGCTGCCTTTGTGAAAGAAAAGGGTGGTTAAAGAACTCTTCAAATGTCAGCCGTTCCACTACAAGGGAAAAGAATTACATCTCAATTAATTAAATTGAGATGTAACTAGTGTATGCAACTAGAATATGAAAAATGTCACAAGCATAAGAAAGATTTGCAACAGAAGCAACTTGATGATTTACTGTCACAGAATCATTATTGTGTTGATATCGTAAGTCGTAACACACTGGATGCATTACCTGGATTACGTCGAAGCAATTTTCGACATAAATCTTTAAAGTCAGCACTTAAATCATTTACATCCGAAGGGAATTGTAATTCAGTTGATTTCATTATGTTCTGAAGCAACTGCACAAAAACATTTCGAATAAGGCTGTAAGGAATTAAAATACCTGTATTTGATTGAATATTGATATTGAGAAGTACTCAGTTAATCAATTGGATGTGCAATCAAATAATAATATAATATGAGTATACCTGTATTTGATTGTTCCCAGTGAATGGTGTTCTGCCAGTTACGAGCTGAAACAGAATGGCACCAACACTCCAGAGATCTGCCTGTGTTTCCATCCCAAAGTTAATAAGAAATTAACATGTTAAAAGGCTTATATAATTTGAAGAAAGTAGATCTCACCTTTGCATCATACTTTTGGAGTTGCATAATTTCGGGAGCCATGTATAATGGCGAACCACATAAAGTTTCTGCAAGCCCCCTAGGTTGAAGAGACCTAACAAATATAGGACAAATTTCTAAGCAGGTATTATATTATAAAGAATATAAGTAACTTATACAAAACAGACAGAAAAATTAGATAATTGAGTCTGTAAATTTGCAAAATGCTGAAATAAAATTTGGTTAAAACCACCTTGGGAATTTCTAAAGCAAAATAGTAATAGGAATAATAATAAATTCACAAAAAAAAAATTGTAATTTCTTGGTTGCAGGTGCTGATTTTCTAGTCATTAACATTTAAAAGATGCATGCATACCTTTCCTTAAACATTTAGGAACAAACAGAAATGTAAGTCAGATGGGATAATATGTTTACCTAGCAAAACCGAAATCAGCAATCTTCAAAATAGAATTTTCATCATTTGTGGATAAGAGGAGATTCTGTTCCACATATTAGGCACAGAGTATGTTACTACAAATCAAGCGTTGGTGAAATCTAACTACGATAAAAATAAAAATAAATTATTACAGTTAAATTATCAATTTCATTACACCTTGAAACAATCTGATTAGTTGACTTTCCTATAAATTTAACAATTACAGTGCTATCTATGATTTTCTTAAGAGCACTAAGCAATGCTCTGCTTTCATTTGATGTCATAAACATTTTTCTTTTTATCTTTGATCAACAGAGTGCTTCAAATCCATTTACTTCCACTGACTAATACATTGTTTAACATTTAATTTCAAAAATAGTAATGCCATAACTGCACATGAATCGTAAAACAAAATACTAATATTGAAATCATGATCACAAGTGAAATTTTTTCCTTCAACCGGGAAACTATCCCAAACTTCTGGGTATACTAGAAATACCAATACAGACAAATACACATAAGATGAATTCTTTCAGAAGAGGGTATAAATTTTAGAACCAATACCACTCTTAGTTCCCTGACTATGGCTTCTAATTCTAGTTCCTGACCTCCAATTTGTACAAGATGCGTCCCCCAAGGCCCCAACTTTTGGAAAATGGATAGGAATGATCCTCTAGTAGGTTTCCATAACAGAAGGACCATTCTATCCAATTTGAAAAGCAAGGGTATCACTCCTGTGCATTTTTAACTCAGGGGAATAAAGTGGAATACCACTATCTTTGAGTGACTAAAGGTCAACTAATTCTAAATTGAGAATTTGAAGGTCCTTAAAGTAAAATATATAAATAAATCAATCAGATATAAACTGCTAAAAATAACTATCAACAATTTACATGCAAAAATAATTGAACTGTCTGCCAGATATGAAAGCAAACCTGAGGCTTTAAGTCCCGGTGTATTAAGTTGTTTTCACGAAGAACTTGTAAGCCTGATGCTGTAGAATGTGCCAAAAAAAACTTCATGTCAAACATGAAGGGAATGGGTACTAAACTACTGAAGTCTAACTGTGAAAAGTAAAATCACAAATAGAATAAAACTTGGAAATACCTAGCTGCTGCATAAAATGCTTTGCAGTAGTTTCTGGGATTCTACCATGGCGTTTTTGAAGGTACATAGAAAGATCACCTCCTCTACAATACTCCAGAACTATATAAATTTTTCCAGGTTCCTGTGCTCCAGGCATAAATGATTTCACTCAGTAGGGAGTGCAAAAGATTATCTTTGTTTCCCAAGTTTGTCTAAACAAATAGCATACATATATTAAAATAACACCAATATTTGTAATCAATTGGATGATTCAAAGTGGCAGTTTCCCTTATTAGGGGTCATTCATCTTAAATACCCATTCCACCTTCAAAAAATATATATTAAATTTTGTGGCAATATTTCTGGGGAAAAGAATATTGCTAGAAGCCTTGAACTGGGATTGCATATCAGACGATCCAAAATTAATATGGGGATCAATAGTTCGAGACAATTGACCTAGCTTAGAAATTCCTTGCGGAATTTGAATGGAATACCTCGATCATATCGTGCAAGCGGATGATGTTACAATGATTGATCTTCTTAAGAATAACAATCTCGGACTTGAGGCTCTCCTTGAGTTTAGAATTGAGGCGAGCGGTAGCTATCTCCTTGATTGCCACTTCGGTGCACTCAACAAGATGGCGGGCATGCCACACCGTGGAAAACGAGCCCATCCCTATTTGCTTGGAGACCACATAGTCCCCCACCGCGAACCTCCCACCACCGCCTCTGCTGCTCATCATTGAGCCAGCCACCAAACCCTAGCAATCCCAACTGAACCAAACACACCGAGCCCAATATCAACTAATGCCAATAAGCTGGAGCCGAAGCTACTCCTTTTGTGGCAGTCGAATTCTTTGTTTTCCTTTCATTGTATCGGAATTTCTTGATGGGCTCTATGGATATGGAGATGAGATCAAGGTGGTGGGTTTAAGCTAGAGCTTGGAGCTGTGATGGAGGTGTTTGAGAGTTTAAAATATATAATAATAATTGAGATCAGAGGGTGAATCCAAAGGCGTTTGATATTTGGGCAGCAGAGATTTTGGCAGAACGCTTCATCCTATGGCGTAGAGACGTGTGTTCGTTTGGTTCTATAGTCCAACTGCAGTGATACCACAACTCGACAAATGAGCAAATTATAACTTTTGAAACATGTTCCAAACACAACTACAATTTTATTTCGATATAACTACGATTTCATTCGACAGTATAAAATGAAATTGTTATTCAGTTCATTTTATATACATTATAATTTCATTACAACACAAATACAGTATCATTTCGATATAACTACAGTTTTATTAGACAATGTATACTCAAATATGTGAAACTGTTATTCATTTTCATTTTATATAACACTGCAGTTTCTTTTCAACATAACTACAGTTTCATTTCAAGTCAACTACAGTTTCATTTGATAATATAAAAATAAATGTGAGGCAATTTCATTTTAGATAAATTGTAATTTTATTTATGGGGCTCCGTTAAGATGGGACGGCAACTGTTTCTTTACTTAAAGAAACGACGCCGTTTTTGAACCATTGTCCACGATATAATGGCTTCCACAAGTGGTGTCCTTCCTACAATCCAATTCTTCATATATCTTACTCCGTAATAAACAAAAATTATAGGTAGAAAGTCATTTAACTTCTTTTATTTTTACATTAAAATAATCTCTAACTCATTTTACTTATCTTATTATCAATCTAACTCGTTTTTTTCCCGTATATTTCTAAATATTTTAAATTTAATTTGTATTTAATAATACTTTTAATATAGTTTCAAAATATAAAATTTTTTAATATTATTAGGGCAAGACTAGAGCTGTCAAAACGGGCCAGCCCGTCTCGGGTTGCTTCGAAAACATGTATATTGAACATTCCCCTATTCAATTAATTTTACACGCTTGAATGTTCA
The DNA here is from genome assembly GCF_003576645.1 of Ipomoea triloba. NCBI lineage: Eukaryota > Viridiplantae > Streptophyta > Magnoliopsida > Solanales > Convolvulaceae > Ipomoea > Ipomoea triloba. Next base: position 8,523,614 of record NC_044927.1, on the reverse strand, counting down.
GTATACAGGTTTGTCAGGACCATATCTTGAATACTTTGTCAATTGTCAGAACAATTCTACAGGTATTTTTTTTTCCTTTGGGAATTTCAACTATATTTCCAAGTTCTTTCTCCTCTTTGGAATTAATTTTTCTCCTTAAAATGCCCTCTAAAGTTAGGTCTTACAGTTCTTCCTTCTTTATTCCTGTTTCCAGTGATTGCTTGTCTTTTGTTGTGAAGGAAGTTTCTTTACTTGACCCTGAAAGCATTCTTCAACTTGAGTAGGTCAAAAAATTTTGTAATGCCATGGAATAGAAATTAAATTCTACTTTGTTGAGTTATAGTGCACATGGCTTATTGATTTCTTATTTGATTTTTGTTTTCAGAGTTTTATCTTTAGTTGTTTAAAAACTGCGTTAGGATTTGGTTCCAATGATAAAATATTCATATGGTGCATAAATTTGAGAGATATATGGAAAAAAAGGTATTGTAAAAGAAAATGGTTTAATGAATGTTCAATATACATGTTTGTTAGGACTATATCTTGAATACTTTGTAATTGTCAGAATAATTCTAGAGGTATTTTTTTTCCCTTTGGGAACTGCAACTATGTTTTCAAGTTCTTTCTCCTCTTTGGAATTAATTTGTCTCCTTAAAATGCCCTCTCAAGTTATGTCTTATAGTTCTTCTTTCTGATACCCAAAAGGTTCCATTCGAATGCCTAGCGGTTACTGTACCTATCAATAGGATCTTAAGTCCTAAATAGTAAATTATGTTGTCAAAAAAATTGAAAATTATTCAGAATTTTGAAGTCTTTGTTCCCTAACATCATTTTGATAAACATGAACAAATTGAATTTCATCTCTACATACATTAATCCCTGACTCCATGATCCCAGGAGTCCTAGCTCCACCCGTGAACAGAGTGAATTTTGAAGTCTTATCTGATTTCTGTTTTAAGAGTTTTAGCTTTAGTTGTTTAATTTGCCATTGTTTACTTGGTCTTATAGTTGTTTAGTGTTTGATTGAATTGAAAGGAGAAATGAGTGCAGTTTTAATGAGATTATTCACTGTAATAAACAGTTTATCTTTTAGAATTTTTCACAAGTTAGGTTTGTTTTATAGTGTTTTTAATGATAATTTTCCTTTGTAATTTATCTATCATCTAATTTTACCTCATTTGCAACAATGGAAACAGCTAAGCCCTAAAAGATTTGAGCATCTGCATTGTTTTATGGTGTTTTTTTAGCATCTCTCTTTATGGAGTCTGGGTATTCTGAATTTGTTGAATCTAGCCGTGTGGAGAAGAGTATAAAATCTAGGGAATCGTATGCTTTTAATGAGAGTCGACGAGTAGAGAACAACTTGAAACGATGAAATGTATACTCAACAATGGATCCTGATAAAAAACGAAAGATGCTAGATGAGAGAAACAAAAAGCGTCAAGCCAAAGTTAAGGAAGCCTAGTCTTTGCAAATTCATGACGTCAATGTTGGTATGCTTTTTAAGAATCTAAATATGTGTTTTGCAGTTTTGTGTGAGTTTAATTCATGAACGTATATACAAGAGAGCTAACTTATTTAACATGTCTATGATTGATTCAATTGATTATGCAATTAGAAGTAGTACTCAATATATCTAATCAAGAATGTTTGCAATAGAATGATACTCTTTCTTCTATTTCATACCAATCTTTTGTTCTTAAAAATTGTACTCCTTGCACCTATTGTAATGCAAGACGATTCCAAATATCACAGCAAGAAATGGAGCAAAAATCACAAATTTGGACAGCCATGGATCTTACCTCAAGATCCATGACCGCCCGCCACTCTGGAAATTGAACTACTTGAGTGTAACAAGTGGGCTCCACTGTGACAAGTGCTACTACAAGAACTAGGTCGGCAGACCGAGCCATACTCCTCGTCATCATAACATGAGTTTGCACCCAATTGACGCACAACGGGAGGATCAATTAGACGAGAAGCTGGAATCGAAGGAGCCACTCGAGTAAAAGGACGAACTGTTATCCCACACAATGAGGACACTGCCCACGAAACCGACTAAGTGACCGAAGGCAACTACACACTAGACAGATTAGCAAAAGGAAATACAATGTCATCCAAACGAACATTCCTGCAAACAAATATCTTATTAGTGTGAAGGTCCATGCATCGATACCCCTGGAATGACTGAGGATATCCCAAAAAACACAGGGAGCAAACCAAAAATCCATCTTATGCCGAGTGTAAGGACATAAGAATGGATAACAAAGACAAACAAAGACCTGGAGAAAAAAAAAAGGATGAATGAGACCGATGCAACATAAAATGAAGACTGAAATTGCCCAAGATGGGAGTGGACATTTTATTGATTAAATACATAGCAATTTCAAACACAAAATCCCAGAAACGATATAGAACCGAACCCTGAGCTATCAAAGCAAGGCCAGTCTCAACAATATGACGGCGACAATGCTCAGCACGACAGTTTTATTCGTATGGATAGGCATGCGACTGACAATGAGTAATGCCTAACTTTAGAAAAGTAGAGTGAAATTTTTTATATTCACCACCAAGATCAGACTATATATATTTAATTTTGCAGGAAAAAAGTACACTCAACAAAAGCACGAAAGAGCTAAAAAATCACATAAAGATTATACTTTAAGCGCATAGAAAAATATCAAGTAAAACGAAAATAATCATCCACAAAAATCACAAATAAAAATATCAAAATCCATTAGATGACAAAAGCAGAACATGGCCCCAAATGTTTGTAACCCACATATCCCCTTGCTAGAGAGACTGGAGCTGCCCCAGAAGCCGTAATGCACGCGCACAAAAAGTAGACGCCAATGCCCTTTCATGAAGTCCCAAACTTCCTCTGACGTTGACCGACTAACGACAATGTGCATAACCTCCTCAAAAAGGGAAGATATGATCATAGACATAATAACCTACTCTTACTAAACACATAAGGAGAACGTCGGATTGACAGTAGGAGTAGTAGAACACAACACTTCACTTGAGACTGAAGAGAAAGCGGTTGGCGAGCAAGGTTGTGTTCCATCTACAAAACCCAGCAAATTTTTGCTGCGAAGAAACGAAATAAGTTGTGTGCGCCAGAAGAGAAAATGTCGTGAGGTCAACTTGATGTAGACAAAAAGGTGCACCATAAAGAGGGCATCCGTCACTACCTGTGGAAGAGAGACAGTAGCCGCATCAGAAACGGTCTGCTCGGATAAGACACCTGCAGTGCTGTCAGGAATAGTCATAGAAGAAGCCGCCATGAGAAACCTAGACTACTGATATCAGATGAATGCTTGTATTCTAGAATACTCTTGTACACGGATACGATACACACAAATATATATACTACACATAACGTAGGAATAGGAAACTCAATACATCTAGGACTGTAATAAATTGTAATAATATTTTGTGGATTAACGATAGAGTATTACAAAGAAGGTAGTAAAATTGAACATGATTGTCGAGTCCAAGACGATGTTAATTTATACAAAGAAAAAGTCAAACAAACTCCTAAAAATGGGTGAGAGACCAAGTCAAGGCTACCATCTCGGGCCCAAAGATAGGCTCTAGGGCGGAAATAGCAGTCAGCCCGGAGCTAGCTTCAGATGCCTTCACCTCTTGTTCGGGTCTTGTCCAATGTCCCTTGCGTTGTGCTCGGGCCCTTTGCACCTTGTTCGGAGCACACCTCGCTCTTAGCCCCTGGCCTGGGCCATGAACTCTTCTTGAGTTTTGGATTGTGAATTCTCCTTGGGTCCCGGATCGTGAGCTGTTGGACCCTGAGCCTCTATTCTTGAATCATTTATAATATCTTCATCCACATGTATAATGAGACATTGATATTAATAATATAAATAAATATATTGAGTGTGTATATGTGTCAATTCATCAATAATGAAGTGCGCAAGTGACTAAAAATTTTCTTTTTGAATACACTTATTAATGAAGTTGTCCATACTTGTCAAATAACCGAACTAACGCATTTCGCGTGTAGAAATTAAAGAGTATATATTGTATAGGAGTATAGGTAACTCTAACAACGGTGGAATACACGCATAGGCAATTGCCAATGCCTTGTTCGCCAAATCTACGTGAAAAAAGTGTTAAGTTTGGGTAGAGAATTTTCAACTCTCAAAAGCACGTAAACCAATTATATATGTGATCTTCTTGTTCACAAAAAGAGCCTCTCAATGCTTTCATTCACCCACTTTTCTAAAGATATTCCTGTACACACTAAAACCGTACGACACCGGGAGATCTGATTGATATTAAAGTCATCTGGTTTTGTGGGTCGGATCTAATTGAAAGTAATATTACATGTTTATTTTACTCTATACTAACTAAGAGGATGATTGACGGATCCAAGAATACTACCATTTCTATCTTATTCTGTCAGAATCAAGTGTTTAACTTTACACAAAAAATTATAGCTAGTAGTCGCACATTTTTTACGGGAGTCAGGGTGTTGGACTTGACCCTTTATCGGCTCTCATCAATAATTCTCCTAGTCACATGGTGCGGGATTTGGCCTTATCGGCCTCTGCCCTAACATATTCTAATTAATTCATCACTTATTTTTTTATTCATATTTTCCTGAGCTAGCTGGACCATGTTTTCTTGGCTTCTTTAAAGCTCATACACCGTGTTGGCATCAACCCCATGTTCCATTCTTTACTACTGCAATGATACCATCTCCTTTCTTTTGCTTTTTTCCAAACACTTGAGATCCCATTGATCTTTGATCCCCTTTTTCCATCTACAAATTCAAATGAAAGTTATATATACCAGGCCGACCAGGACATATCTTCTGCCTCTAACTAAAGGCTAGCAGTATTGCCAGGAATTCACGCACAGACTGCATATACAAGTAGTGAAGCAAAGGCTAAAGAGCAAGCTAGAAATCAAAGAGAGAGATAATGGGATATTATGGAAGCAGTTGGGCAGAAGCTTTAGCATCAGCTTCAGCATTTATGTTGCTGATAGGTCTGTTGTGTTGTTGCCTTAGCTGCAAACCAAGGCCTCATGGCAGCAAAACCGGCACCGGCGGCAATTGCAGTTGTGATCCAGGAGTCTAGTTTTTTCTGTTTTTTGAAACACGCATAATTCTTTACAAGGCAGTTGTGATCCGGGAGCCTAGCATTTCTTTTTTTGAAACACTCGTGATTCTTTACAAGGTAAATATATGTTCTATACTTTCTCAATATTTTTAAATCCAAAGAATCAATGCCCCCACCACAGGGGTTCAATCCTGTGATTATCCATTTGGAATGGTAACAGAAATGTAAATCACACTACATAGTAATTGGCTCCGGAAGTATAGCTTAGTGTTTTTTTTTTTCAATCTGCATTGAAAAAACATTTTTACCCTGCTAAAGATTAACCTTGAACTCAGCACTACTTCAAATAAATCAAGCTTTTTATAGAAATTATTCAAGAGTCAACAATTGTACTTCATGCCGCACATGAGTCTAAGATTGTCCCTCGTGGAAGACTATATATATTCATTGCAGTTTTTGAGATTCTGTATAAGCTGCTAAAATAGAAGAAATCAAGTAAGATATGCTACTGAATGGATCCTGGGAGATCTTTCCCAGGTTTCTTGAAAATTGGTTGAACTGTTCAAAACTCAGATTGGGTTTGTGTGTTGGGACCTAGCTACTCTGATTTCGTTTATGTGCCAAAACTACGGTCACCAGCATCTCCAAGACCGGGAATTATAAATCTGAAAATATAAAATCATGTAGCAATTATGCAAGTATAAGTTTCTGTTGTTTGGCAAACTCAAAAATCAAAATTTGTGTGAGAAAAATTACCCTTTCTCATTAACCTCGGAGTCGATAATTCCAGTGTATACATGTAGCCTGAAAATCGCAGATGTATAAGATAACACCTAACTGGAATAAGCAAGCTTCATGGCTAAAAGATTTTGACACAATTAAGCTTCTTACCCTGGGAATTTCTCGCTAAGTTTTTGAAGGGCTGGGGGAGCAGCAACAGCAGATATCTGAAAAATGTGAGCACTTTAGAAAAAATTTGACACAACGGGTCACTAGAGGTATGAGAGATCTACACATTACAACTGAAACTTTCAGCATTCACAAAAATCTAGCATTCAGTAAAATTTAGTCCTGACAGATTGTCATCACAATCTCCCTTCACTTTCCTTCCCGGGGATTTGAGAAAGAGGAAAAGAATACAGTACCCACTTTCTAGAAATACAAGGACAGCCTTGTCTCCAGAGGCGGATCCAGCATGGGGGCAGTGGGGGCACCTGCCCCCACTCACCCCACCCCCACCCCCTATATAGCCCTTGTATATATATATGTATGTATAGTACATTTTTAGATATAAGTATATGAAAGCATACATAAGTAAACAAGTGATTAGCTAGCTTATATGGTTCGCGCGCGTCATTATCAAGGAAAGGGTGCGTGTTCGACTCTTGCTAGCAACAGGTGTGCTCATATCTGGAACCTTATTTAATCCTTTTCCCATTCCCTTCTAAAGCTTTGTATATTTATTTCTTCAAAACTTTTTTCATTCCCTCCCCTATATATAATAATGAGATATGTAATTTATAATGTATTTTTTATATGAATTATTTTATCAAATTAATTATGTTTCATATATTGTTATTAATATTTTTATAAAATTTTAGTATGTTTTATTTTTTGTCTATATCCAACAATATTTTTGACTATATTCCTTTTAAGTGGTTCAATTTATAATGTGTTTTCTATTTGAATTATTTTATCAAATTAATTGTATTTCATATATTGTTATTAATATTTTTATAAAGTTTTATTGTGTTTTATTTTTCGTGTACATCCAACAATATTTATGATTATATTCCTTTTAAGTGTTTATTTTTTAAACTACATCTTTTACGTTTCGCCCCCACTAAGAAATTTTTCTAGGTCCGCCACTGCTTGTCTCCAAGGTTGCTAATAAATAAAAAGCATCTTGTGAAAATGAAAAGCCAAAAAAAAAAAAAAAACGTAAAATCAAGCGCAACAAGATGAATTATCTTCATCCAATGAGCATCTTACAGCAGAAGCTGCAATATGCAGAAAGAGAATTTAAATGAAAGAACTAAGAGTGTCTTACCACTTTAATCTGCTTGTTCTCAACTCCACGCTCCTTTATTAAATCGATAGCTGCAACTATTGTTCCACCTAGAAGTAGTAGAGAATAAATGCATTAGAAAAAACCTCCTTTGATCATATTATACAATAAGAGGTTTTACAGTAGCAATAATTGGATAGTTTGCATGCATTAGTCAGTATGTCATTCACACAGGCTGCTAAGGACAAGATGGGAGCTCAAGAACAGATTAATAGTTTAGGAAATAGATTTCTAACATGAAAGGTAATTCTAGATCAATACAGCCCTATAACAAGCTCATTCATCCAGAGATGGCATTCTAGTAATATGTATTCTAAGCTCATCACTAATATCTTCAATTTCTAAAACAATATTAGAAACCTGGAAGGAAAATGTTTCTACCTGTAGCCAGCATAGGATCAACAACAAAGACACGAGAACCACCAGGAAATTTCTCAGGCAACCTGAGGCATCAGCACGAAGAGCAGTGAGAAAACTTATGCATAAATTACATAAAGACCAATGGTTAGGCTAAACTAGTTAGAATTATAGACAAGAAAAGAAGTGAGGCCTAAGAGCATAATTGTCATGTAGAATAACAGGCCACACAACATGGAAGTAGGAAAGAAGAGTTAAATCATTCCAGAACTGTGAAAGAATTCTTACTTGTTCAAATATACAGCTGGTTGAAGTGTTTCTTCATTTCTGCTAATTCCTGAAAATTGGAATGACAATAAATCCAACGGAGCCACGGCAAAACCATGACAATAATATCAATAATTATCAATGTTATTACATGATCAGACTAGTATATCGAGGAAAAGTTTTATCTTCAAGGTCCCTTACCTATGTGATAATATTTTGTTGCAGGTAGAATTGATGATGCATTCTCTGCAAGAGCAAGCCCAGCTCTCAATATGGGAACAATCTGCAAAAAGAGAAAATAGCTGAATTTGAGATTGACACTGAAATCAGACATGAAAATACTTAGCGATAGAAGACTATCCTTTCATAGATCACCTCTGTGAATGCGAGTTAAAGCAGGCAACAATAGAAAAAATAAAGGATGAATATATATATATATATATATATAGAATATAAATGCAGAGATAAATATACTAACAGCTACTGGTTCCCTTGGATCAATAAACTCCACTGAGGCAATAGCCATTGGTGTTTGGATCTCCCCTGTTATGGTTGGCTGGCACAAAAGGGTGAATATTAGTTAAAACAACATAGCAGGGTAGAAACAAGTTAAGAAGTTTCTAGCACAAAAAAGTGTTTCAAAAGCAAGATTTGTTTATTTGTTCATCACAGGCAGTAAACTTCAAGATGGGAATCGCAGAATGCTAAAATAGTGCATAATATCCTAAGTACTGTAACTTATTTTCTTCTCTATATTCAAATTAAATTCGTTCAAATTCAATGCTGTCCATTCAATTGATAGATTAAGCAATAATTTAAACAATGTGCACCAACTCACCAACCAATCTCTTGATGCTTCATAAATTAACAATCTCCCTAGCTCAGCCAATGCACTCTCTGCAATGGAAGCAAGGCAAAAAAAGTCAGATGGTTGAAGAAGACTGTCCTCATCCCTATATGAGAAGGCTAGACGCAATCTTAAAAATTTAAATCGCTCTTTGGCAGATATAGAATAGTGTCTAGTCTAGTGGCTAAAACAGAAAAAACATAATTTGCAAATATGGCATATCCAAAAAATCGATTACATAGGATGGAAGCTTTGTGTTTATCCTTAAGGAATACTAGCACATAACTTGTTGCTAGACAACAAGGAATCAGACAAACCAGATGATAAAATAACCTTAATTATAATCACTATATTATAAGAGACAATGTTCCCAGGTATTTTGGTATGTTTGAGGAGTTGGGGATTGAACATGTGACATCCTGTATAGAAATTGTGTGTACCTAATACTTCTCCCAAGAGGTTGAATGCCCAACCCCAAGGCCAAGGCCCCTGGTAACTCAGCCCCGACAGAGCATGTGGGGGAGGATGTAAATTATGGCAAACTTAATGTGGCTCAGCAGACAGGGCAGGGCCAATGCCCATACGCACAAGGGATCTAACCATTGCCGTTGCTGAGTTTCAAACCTCGGTATCTTCTCCCAAATACTGCCGGTTAAACAAGTGTGAGCTAAGCCCGTGTGGGCATGTGTGTACCTAATACTTGAGCTTCACTAAGACACAACTTGTGAATAAAATTGGTGTGCTCTTTCAATTTCAAAACTAACTAGTAAAATTGAACAACATTTCACATTTTTTAAACAAAAACTAAAATTTAACCAGTCAAGTGAAAGCGTCGCTTACTGAAAACGGGGCAAGGCGTCTGCTCATTCCGGAGAACTGAAACCCAGTGCTTTATCAAAGGATGCGGCGGAACAAACACCTGATAAAATAACCAACGCAATCAGATCGGTTAACGGAACAAAATAAACAAAGCAACCTCGATTCTCTCCTAACTCATAGTCTCAACAACAACCAGAGTGGGAGTAACTCACCAGCATCCTATCTTCAGACATTGTTCTCCTCTCCGTCGTTGTTTGGCAATTAACGGCAGTGCTGAATTTGCGCCTACTATTGCGAGGCAAAAAATGATCCTGCAATTGCAATTGCAGAGAAGGTGGGGAGAGGATTAGGCGATAGGGTGCGGAGTAGAGAGGAGGAGGTTGTTGCCGGAGGCGGAGATTAAGGTTGAGATTGGGAGGAATAGTAAAACCACAAGAGCACGCCATTTTCAGAGATGCGTAGCTGAACAGAACTGTAGCTACTGAAGATTGGATACAAATTTGATTAGCATTTGGAGTCCGACGAAGACGGTCGTACGTAGGCTATGGTGAGGGCGCCCGCAATTGCTCATTTCATTTGGCTAAATGTCTTATGTCTACTTTTTTTTTTTTTTTTTTTTTTTTTTTTTTTTTTTTTTTTTTTTTTT